>NC_069499.1:878170354-878420354 GCF_027579735.1 Bombina bombina
TAAATTATTATTATTTATTATTATTATCGGTTATTTGGAGAGTGCCAACAGATTCCGCAGCGCTAATGTTAAGACCCAATGCCTGATATTTTTTTCTATCATCTGAGACCTCATATCTTTGAGCCCTAATATCTTTTTGTGAAATATTATTTTAAAACAATTGCTATTAGACGCTGTTATTATGAATGTAACTGTACCTTGTAATGTACTTTTGGCGTGTTTTGTGACACTTTTTTGTTTCGTGAAACAGTTTACCACAGCTCTGAGGATGCGGTAATCATTCTAGCGCACTGGTTTTCAAACCTGTCCCCAGGCCTCTCTAACAGCCACATAGCTGAACTAGAGCACAGGTGAAATAATCAGCTGGTTAGTGGTTATTTTACCTGCTCTAATCCAAGGTAATCCTGAAAACCTGGCCTGCTGGGGAGGCCTGAGCACTGGTTTGAAAACCAGTGCTCTAGCGTAAATTGTAATTTACTTTCAACTTGTAATATGAGTGATTATTCTGATGCGCGTAAACACCTGTGATAAACTCCTTTTTGCTTGCGCGTAACTGTTAGTGCTCCACTTGTAATCTGGCCTTAATGTTGCAAGTGTGCGGGGGGGGGGGGGGGGCAGAGAAAGATACTCACATGTTTTTCTTTCCATTGTTTTTGCTAAGTATTGGCCTCATTGTGTACACAGTGAAAAAATAAGATAAGGAGATTGTAGGGGGCTAAGATGTTGAGGTCTGTTCTCCCTGCAAGCTCAACCCATTTGATTGAATAGCTTTTTCAGTTAGCAGAGACAACTACTTCATATCCAAAAATATACTTAAAGGGACAATTTCCCATTTTTTTTAAAAAAAAACTCTGCATCTAGTATAAGAAGTCATTATGAACACATTGAGTAGAAACCAATTTTAAATTACACGGTCTCTTTAATAATTGTGATTATTTGCCACTAAAATGTCTACATTTATTCTAGCAATGTTATAAAATAGTTGCTCCTTTTAATATGTTAACCACATCAATTTAATATGGTACCCATTAATTTAATAAACTTTAGAACATTTTCTGATTGCTAATAGGGTAGCAGTGACTTTGAGTGTTGATGATTCATGTGATTATGATGATATTCCAGTGTTGCTATACGCTCCATGATGCAGTGTTTATAGTAAAACAAAATTCTAACTAAACCTTGTTGAAATATTTATTGGATAAACATCTGACACTTATCCTATTAAAAAATTATATGTTTATAGAACACTGAAGTTTTATATTTATTATTATAATTATTAATTACTATATTTTATTTTTATAGTATTGCCAACTTCTGTAGGGCTTTATTCATTATAATTTTTGAAAAATCATGTATGCCGTTTAAGGTAGTCAGATTTCAAACAGATAAACACATTAAAATAAAATGAAAATGGGTAAAAGTATTATTTTATTTTACATCATTACGTTCATTAGAGCCTTCCTATATTAATCATTACATTAAAAAATTACAAATTCGATTTTTGAAAACTGTATAATATTCAGTTATACACATGATTTTACTTTTTCTGATGTTTTCGACTCTCAATTTTATGTTTTCTTAACTTCTGCAAGGATCCATCATTTATTTTTTTTTTTTATTTTTTTTTATATTTTCTGTGGAATTAAGCATCTTATAAACATTCACCAACTTACAGCGAAGATGCCTGTAATAAAAATAATATTTATACTTTTCTATTAAAGTCTATTAAAGACTTTTTATCTGAAAAGTATTTTTTATCAAAGCTGGGATTAGGCAATTATTTATTTTAAAAATACTGCAATATGAAATATTGCATAGAGTCACGGTCATCTGTAGGAATTTTTCCTTGTGGTTAAAAAAAAAGTTCCAGTCATAACAATAATAATAAGAATAATAATAAGAAGAAAAATAACGACAAATACAATACATATTTGCAGATTTAGAATACAGGTACTAATAAAATTAAATAACTGCCATTTATTATTTACCATGTATTATTTATAGGGTCATTTGATCAAGAAGGCTTTACTCCTGATAATACATTTATTTTTGTAGAATGGTGGCACAGTTTACTTCTTTCAGTTGCTAATTCCTATTTACTTGTAATTGAATTAAACCAATGTAATCTATCTCACTTACAATATGTCTATTTCTTTGCTGCAACTATCCAATGATAAAAAAAACAATTTAGGGAATAAATAATATTAGAAATTAATTCCAAACAGAATTTTTTATTTTGTTTGCTAAAGTAAGACCTAGGGGTGAACAAACATATTATGCAAAATAACTACTTGCAGGTAGTTTCTCTGATAAAGAGTTACTGTACTGAACCTTTTAAGTTTAAGGTGTAGGATCAATGTAGGCATTTTGCTGATGAAATGCGTACTGTAATTACTTAATTTCTGCCTATATCAGTTCCAGTATCAGAATCCATTATCATACAGAAGTGAAGTTGAAGCACCATAGATTTAAAAATATGTGACACCTTAAAGGGATATGAACCCCAATTTTGTTCTTTCATGATTCAGATAGAGTATGCAATGTTAAGCAATTTTCTAATTTACTCCTATTATCAATTTTACTTTGTTCTCTTGGTATCTTTATTTTTAAAATGCAGGAATGTACATAGCCCATTTTTGGTTCAGCACCCTGGGTATCTCTTGCTGATTGGTGGATACAATTAGCCACCAATCAGCAAGTGCTTCCAAGGTGCTGAACTAAAATGGGCCGGCACCTAATCTTATATTCTTGCTTTTAAAATAAAGATACCAAGAGAAACAGAAGAATTGATAACAGGAGTAAAGTTGCTTAAAATTGCATGTTCTATCTGAATCATTAAAGAAACAAATTGGGTTTTATATCCCTTTATAGTTCAGTAGAATTACTATATACAGGAGAAACTAGCTGCAAGTACTTATGAACATAATGTTTGTATGTGTGTTGCTGTGTTCTGTAAGGACCATTTTAAACAGCAGAATTGCATGAGTAACATGCATAATAAAAAGAAAATGCAATAAAACTTACTTTGAATTTCAAATAAGCAGTAGATTTGTTTCTGACAATTTTCAAAAATTCCTTTAATTTTCCTCCCAATTTTTTCATGGGAAGACTATTAGCCAATCATAAAAACCATTCATGGAACATTAACATTTGTTTTCGCTAACCAGATACACGTTCCACTGCTACAGGTACAGGCCCTGGGCGCCACCGTGCTAAGTCTTGTATTAGAGAGGCCAGGGCTCTGTGAAGAAGAGGAGTGGGCTAGCTTGGCTCTCCAGCACGCTTAGGTAAGTATTTTTAACTATTTAAAGGAAGCAAATTAATACTGCCAAATTCTGCATTATTCCTTCGTTTTCTTCAAATGCCATGAAGCATTCTTTTGGATATTTTCGTTAGTGAATGTGCAGTCAACAGCAGAATTTTTCTTGTTTAAGAAGATAGATAATCCCTTTTTCTTTCATGTAATTAGCAAGAGTCCATGAGCTAGTGACATATGGGATATACATTCCTACCAGGAGGGGCAAAGTTTCCCAAACCTCAAAATGCCTATAAATACACCCCTCACCACACCCACAAATCAGTTTGGGAATCTCAGGAGGTGAGATTACCAATCAATATTTTGGAACTCCGTGCAATTTTCGGAGCTCTTCAGTCATGGCCTCTTCTAAAGAGAGAATCGTTCATTTGTTTTCAGACAGACAATGTCACAACTGTGGCATACATCAATCATCAAGGAGGGACTCACAGTCCTCTGGCTATGAAAGAAGTATCTCGAATACTGGTATGGACGGAATCCAGCTCCTGTCTAATTTCTGCGGTTCATATCCCAGGTATAGACAATTGGGAAGCGGATTATCTCAGTCGCCAAACGTTACATCCGGGCGAATGGTCTCTTCACCCAGAGGTATTTCTTCAGATTGTTCAAATGTGGGGACTTCCAGAAATAGATCTGATGGCTTCTCATCTAAACAAGAAACTTCCCAGGTATCTGTCCAGATCCAGGGATCCTCAGGCGGAAGCAGTGGATGCATTGTCACTTCCTTGGAAGTATCACCCTGCCTATCTCTTTCCGCCTCTAGTTCTTCTTCCAAGAGTAATCTCCAAGATTCTGAAGGAATGCTCGTTTGTTCTGCTGGTGGCTCCAGCATGGCCTCACAGGTTTTGGTATGCGGATCTTGTCCGGATGGCCTCTTGCCAACCGTGGACTCTTCCGTTAAGATCAGACCTTCTGTCGCAAGGTCCTTTTTTCCATCAGGATCTCAAATCCTTAAATTTAAAGGTATGGAGATTGAACGCTTGATTCTTAGTCAAAGAGGTTTCTCTGACTCTGTGATTAATACTATGTTACAGGCTCGTAAATCTGTATCTAGGAAGATATATTATAGAGTCTGGAAGACTTACATTTCTTGGTGTCTTTCTCATCATTTTTCCTGGCATTCTTTTAGAATTCCGAGAATTTTACAGCTCATGGACTCTTGCTAATTACATGAAAGAAAACATAATTTATGTAAGAACTTACCTGATAAATTAATTTATTTCATATTAGCAAGAGTCCATGAGGCCCACCCTTTTTGTGGTGGTTATGATTTTTTTGTATAAAGCACAATTATTCCAATTCCTTATTTTTTTATGCTTTCGCACTTTTTTTCTTATCACCCCACTTCTTGGCTATGCGTTAAACTGATTTGTGGGTGTGGTGAGGGGTATATTTATAGGCATTTTGAGGTTTGGGAAACTTTGCCCCTCCTGGTAGGAATGTATATCCCATAAATCACTAGCTCATGGACTCTTGCTAATATGAAAGAAATGAATTTATTAGGTAAGTTCTTACATAAATTATGTTATTACCTATTCCTCAGTTTTGCATAACCAACACCGTTATAGTAATACACAGGGCCACCATCAGTGGGTGACAGGGATGACTCCTGTCAGGGGCCAAATGGGCCAGGGGGCCCCATGAGGTAAGAAATTTAAAAAAATATATATATTTAAAAAAAAAAAAATTGGCAGCCACCAGTGGCTACTACAGCAGAGTGCTAATTGAGCATGGGAAATGTTATTACAAGGAGTAAAGTATTAGCTTTGGAGAGGATTTCTGAGTGTGCACTAAACCACTATGCACAGTGTGAGACAGACTTGGCACTTTGTTTGTACAGTGTGTGCCTGAGTCAGACGGCAGATCACTTTCATTTGCAGAGGAGGTAGGACTTACTTAGCAAATGTTTTTTATTTCTTTGTGCGATTTCGGATTGTAACTTCAGTGTGGTAGTAGTTGTATGGTGGGCCAGGGGTCCATAAAAACACATTTTTTTAGCAGCAGTGTATTTATGATTATTTGACAATGTGGAGAAATTCTATATTTAAAACCATGCAGAAATGTTTCCTCCTCAATACACAAATGGCAGGTGGCCTTTTGGCAGATATGCATTTTTTAAATTTAAATTTTAAACATTCCAGTTTACTGACCCTTTATGCAAGGACTTTCCAGATGCAAGGAGGCATTTTATCTAAGATTTTTACATCTGCATAAAATGTTATACTCTCAGACTAGGATTGCTCAGTGTTTGAAATGAGACAGGTTAACTTAAAACTGTTCAGTTTACACTACAGCTAACTTAATTTTGAAATACATACCAACAAGCCTAAATCCCACTACAGCTAACTTAATTTTGAAATACATACCAACAAGCCTAAATCCTGTATTTAACCAGATCTAATGATATGAGTACCACACCTTATGGCTTCACCAAGACCATATAGAGTACAGCATTTTCAAAATCCATAAGTACAGCTGACGGGAACATTTGTACACTATATTTAAAGTGGTGCTCTTAGTTGGGGAAAATGGGGAAAAAAACAAACAAACATATGTCAACCTTTTAAAAGTACTTTTCTTCATCTAGCCATCTACCCAGATCATTAATGTACAATTTTGAATTCACAGAATTATTTTTGTTTGCACATTTGCAAATATGGTTCTTTAAAAAGTGATCTCTTAATTTCTGCAATTTTTTTTATCATGCATGTCACACACTGTTGATTTAGGGGATGCAATGTGCATAAATATTTCCTCCTGTGAGTGTTTCTGTGGGTGTCTGTGTTTATGTCTTTGTGCTTTGGTTTGTGTCTCTATGAGTGTGTATGTATTTTTTTCCTGTGGGTTTCTCTGTGAGGGGGGGGTGTATGTCTTTGTACATTTTCTGTGGATGTCTGAGAGGGTGTGTGCATATGTCTTTGAGTTTTTTTCTATGGGTGTCTCTGTGAGGGTGTGTGTGTTTGTTTTTGTGTATTTTCTTTGGATGACTCTGTGAGGGTGGATGTGTATGTCTGTGCTTTCTGTGGATGTCTCTGTGAGGGTGTGTATGTGTATGTATGTATGTCTGTGTTTTCTGTGGATGTCTGTGAGGGTGTGTGTTTTCTGTGGGTGTCTCTGTGAGGGTGTGTGTATGTCTTTGTGTGTTTTCTGTGGATGTCTCAGTGAGGGTGTGTGTGTGTATATGTCTTTCTGTGTTTTATGTGGTTGTCTCTCTGTGTGTGTATGTCTTTGTGTGTTTTCTTTGGGTGTGTATGTGTGTGTGTGTATATTTTTGTGTGTTTTCTGAGGCTGTCTCTGTCAGTGTTTCCTTGGGTGTATGTGCAAGTTTGAGTTTGTGTGTGTGTGTGTGTGTCAATTGTCTGTTCCTTTTTAGGACATTTTGACCTTACTTCTGATTATTCACATCTTTCTACAGACTTTGAGACTAACAACATCTTTCCGGAAGTCACCAATCCACCATTTAACCTTTAAATTATTGTTTAGGCAGTTCAGGGACCTTCCTTTCAGCCACTGCATGCTGTTGTCATCATTTAGTTGGCATCTTCCTTTACAAAAAGATAATCAGAACTCCATATTTTTGTTTTCTAAATCTCCTTTTTTTTTTTTTTACAAAACTGTAGTTTACCTCATTACTTGTCAGGTCAATGTAAACAAGTGCTGAGTGTCTGTTTGGGTGTCTGTGTCTGAGAGTATTTCTTTGCGTGTCTGCTAGAGTGTCTATATGTGAATCCTTATGTGTGAGTGTGTGTGTCAGTGTATGAGTGTGTCTGTGTGTGTATGTTACTACATTTACAACATTTCAAAGTTTAAATAGACACTTAAAAATAAAGTGCATATACGTTTTAGTCACTTGGTCAAAAATTGCACATGTCAAAGGAGGAGGGGGGCCCTGATCAATGGTTAAGTCAGGGGCCCCAAAATTTCTACTGGCGGCCCACATTTTACCTCTGTAATTACCTTCTATCTATGCCCCCTTATTTAAGTTCCTTTGACAGACTTGCATTTTAGCCAATCAGAGCCGACTCCTAGGTAACTTCATGTGCGTGAGCTTAATGTTATCTATATGACACACATGAACTAACGCCCTTTAGTGTTGAAAAACTGTCAAAATGCATTCAGATTAGAGGTGTCCTTCAAGGTCTAAGAAATTAGCATAAAAGCCTACCTAGGTTTAGCTTTTAACTAAGAATACCAAGGCCTAGATTTAGAGTTGGGCAGTAGCCGTCAAAACCAGCGTTAGAGGCTCCTAACGCTGGTTTTTACCGCCCTCTGGTATTTGGAGTCAGTCATTAAAGGGTCTAACGCTCACTTTTCAGTCGCAACTTTTCCATACCGCAGATCCCCTTACGTCAATTGCGTATCCTATCTTTTCAATGGGATCTTTCTAACTCCGGTATTTAGAGTCTTGGCTGAAGTGAGCGTTAGAAATCTAACGACAAAACTCCAGCCGCAGAAAAAAGTCAGTAGTTAAGAGCTTTCTGTGCTAACTCTGGTTTATAAAGCTCTTAACTACTGTGCTCTAAAGTACACTAACACCCATAAACTACCTATGTACCCCTAAACCGAGGTCCCCCCACATCGCCGCCACTCGATTAAATTTTTTGAAACCCTAATCTGCCGACCGCCACCTACGTTATACTTATGTACCTCTAATCTGCTGCCCCTAACACCGCCGACCCCTATATTATATTTATTAACCCCTAACCTGCCCCCCGCAACGTCGCCGCCAGCTACCTACAATAATTAACCCTTAATCTGCCGACCGCAAAGCACCGCTACTTACGTTATCCTTATGTACCCCTAATCTGCTGCCCCTAACACCGCCGACCCCTATATTATATTTATTAACCCCTAATCTGCCCCCCTCAACGTCGCCTCCACCTGCCTACACTTATTAACCCCCTAATCTGCCGAGCGGATCTCACCGCTACTATAATAAAGTTATTAACCCCTAATCCGCCTCACTCCCGCCTCAATAACCCTATAATAAATAGTATTAACCCCTAATCTGCCCTAACATCGCCGACACCTAACTTCAATTATTAACCCCTAATCTGCCGACCGAATCTCGCCGCTACTGTAATAAATGGATTAACCCCTAAAGCTAAGTCTAACCCTAACCCTAACACCACCCTAAGTTAAATATAATTTAAATCTAACAAAATAAATTAACTCTTATTAAATAAATTATTCCTATTTAAAGCTAAATACTTACCTGTAAAATAAACCCTAATATAGCTACAATATAAATTATAATTATATTATAGCTATTTTAGGATTTATATTTATTTTACAGGTAACTTTGTATTTATTTTAACAAGGTACAATAGCTATTAAATAGTTAAGAACTATTTAATAGCTAAAATAGTTAAAATAATTACAAAATTACCTGTAAAATAAATCCTAACCTAAGTTACAATTAAACCTAACACTACACTATCAATAAATTAATTAAATAAAATACCTACAATTACCTACAATTAAACCTAACACTACACTATCAATACATTAATTAAATACAATATCTACAAATAAATACAATGAAATAAACTAACTAAAGTACAAAAAATAAAAAAGAACTAAGTTACAAAAAATAAAAAAATATTTACAAACATCAGAAAAATATTACAACAATTTTAAACTAATTACACCTAATCTAAGCCCCCTAATAAAATAACAAAGCCCCCCAAAACAAAAAAATGCCCTACCCTATTCCAAATTACAAAAGTTCAAAGCTCTTTTACCTTACCAGCCCTGGACAGGGCCCTTTGCGGGGCATGCCCCAAAGAATTCAGCTCTTTTGCCTGTAAAAAAAACACATACAATACCACCCCCCCAACATTACAACCTACCACCCACATACCCCTAATCTAACCCAAACCCCCCTTAAATAAACCTAACACTAAGCCCCTGAAGATCTTCCTACCTTATCTTCACAATACCAGGTTCACCGATCGATCCAGAAGAGCTCCTCCGATGTCTTGATCCAAGCCCAAGCGGGGGGCTGAAGATGTCCTGGATACGGCTGAAGTTTTCATCCAAGCGGGAGCTGAAGAGGTCCATGATCCGGCAGAAGTCTTCATCCAAGCGGGAGCTGAAGAGGTCCATGATCCGGCTGAAGTCTTCTATCAGCGGCATCTTCAATCTTCTTTCTTCCGGATCCATGTTCATCCCGCCGACGCGGAACATCCATCTTCACCGACGACTTCCCGACGAATGACGGTTCCTTTAAGGGACGTCATCCAAGATGGCGTCCCTCGAATTCCGATTGGCTGATAGGATTCTATCATCCAATCGGAATTAAGGTAGGAAAATTCTGATTGGCTGATGGAATCAGCCAATCAGAATCAAGTTCAATCCGATTGGCTGATCCGATCAGCCAATCAGATTGAGCTCACATTCTATTGGCTGATCGGAACAGCCAATAGAATGCGAGCTCAATCTGATTGGCTGATTGAATCAGCCAATTGGATTGAACTTGATTCTTATTGGCTGAATCCATCAGCCAATCAGAATTTTCCTACCTTAATTCCGAATCAGCCAATCGGATTGAACTTGATTCTGATTGGCTGATTCCATCAGCCAATCAGAATTTTCCTACCTTAATTCCGATTGGCTGATAGAATCCTATCAGCCAATCGGAATTCGAGGGACGCCATCTTGGATGACGTCCCTTAAAGGAACAGTCATTCGTCGGGAAGTCGTCAGTGAAGATGGATGTTCCGCGTCGGCGGGATGAACATGGATCCGAAAGAAAGAAGATTGAAGATGCCGTTGATAGAAGACTTCAGCCGGATCATGGACCTCTTCAGCTCCTGCTTGGATGAAGACTTCAGCCGGATCATGGTCATCTTCAGCCCCCCGCTTGGGCTTGGATCAAGACATCGGAGGAGCTCTTTTGGATCGATCGGTGAACCTGGTATGGTGAAGATAAGGTAGGAAGATCTTCAGGGGCTTAGTGTTAGGTTTATTTAAGGGGGTTTGGGTTAGATTAGGGGTATGTGGGTGGTGGGTTGTAATGTTGGGGGGGGTATTGTATGTGTTTTTTTTACAGGCAAAAGAGCTGAATTCTTTGGGGCATGCCCCGCAAAGGGCCCTGTCCAGGGCTGGTAAGGTAAAAGAGCTTTGAACTTTTGTAATTTGGAATAGGGTAGGGCATTTTTTTGTTTTGGGGGGCTTTGTTATTTTATTAGGGGGCTTAGAGTAGGTGTAATTAGTTTAAAATTGTTGTAATATTTTTCTGATGTTTGTAAATATTTTTTTATTTTTTGTAACTTAGTTCTTTTTTATTTTTTGTATTTTAGTTAGTTTATTTCATTGTATTTATTTGTAGATATTGTATTTAATTAATGTATTGATAGTGTAGTGTTAGGTTTAATTGTAGATAATTGTAGGTATTTTATTTAATTAATTTATTGATAGTGTAGTGTTAGGTTTAATTGTAACTTAGGTTAGGATTTATTTTACAGGTAATTTTGTAATTATTTTAACTATTTTAGCTATTAAATAGTTCTTAACTATTTAAAAGCTATTGTACCTGGTTAAAATAAATACAAAGTTACCTGTAAAATAAATATAAATCCTAAAATAGCTATAATATAATTATAATTTATATTGTAGCTATATTAGGATTAATTTTACAGGTAAGTATTTAGCTTTAAATAGGAATAATTTATTTAATAAGAGTTAATTTATTTTGTTAGATTTAAATTATATTTAACTTAGGGGGGTGTTAGTGTTAGGGTTAGACTTAGCTTTAGGGGTTAATACATTTATTAGAATAGCGGTGAGCTCCAGTCGGCAGATTAGGGGTTAATGTTTGAAGATTGGTGTCGGCGATGTTAGGGAGGGCAGATTAGGGGTTAATACTATTTATTATAGGGTTATTGAGGCGGGAGTTAGGCGGATTAGGGGGTTAATAACTTTATTATAATAGCGGTGTGGTCCGCTCGGCAGATTAGGGGTTAATAAGTGTAGGCAGGTGGAGGCGACGTTGTGGGGGGCAGATTAGGGGTTAATAAATATAATATAGGGGTTGGCGGTGTTAGGGGCAGCAGATTAGGGGTACATAAGGATAATGTAAGTAGCGGCGGTTTACGGAGCGGCAGATTAGGGGTTAAAAAAAATATGCAGGTGTCAGCGATAGCAGGGGCGGCAGAATAGGGGTTAATAAGTGTAAGGTTAGGGGTGTTTAGACTCGGGGTTCATGTTAGGGTGTTAGGTGCAGACGTAGGAAGTGTTTCCCCATAGCAAGCAATGGGGCTGCGTTAGGAGCTGAACGCGGCTTTTTTGCAGGTGTTAGGTTTTTTTTTCAGCTCAAACTGCCCCATTGTTTTCTATGGGGGAATCGTGCACGAGCACGTTTTTGAAGCTGGCCGCGTCCGTAAGCACCGCTGGTATCGAGAGTTGAAGTTGCGTTAAATATGCTCTACGCTCCTTTTTTGGAGCTTAACGCAGCCATTCTGTGAACTCTCAATACCAGCGGTATTTAAAAGGTGCGGACAGAAAAAAGCCAGCGTTTGCTACGCACCCCTTTGGCCGCAGAACTCTAAATCTAGGCGCAAGAGAACAAAGCAAAATTGGTGATAAAAGTAAATGGGAAATTTGTTTAAAATTACATGCCCTATTTGAATCCTGAAGTTTTTTTTTGGACTTGACTGTCCCTTTAACGAAACGAATGCACGTCTAAAAAATTGTTGGTGAATCAATGTTCAATGAATTTCAAACATGATCTCATATTCTTAACAAGTCCCCTCTGTAACCTTACAAACATCTATATTTCTAGGCCAAAGTCCTTTCTAAAGGGAAAAGGTTGTTAATTTATATGCTATTCACTGAACTTATGCAATAAACTCACAGTGATGGCTCATGCTAGTCAATCTATTAATAGCAGAAGTGCTGTAGGTTTTTTATCTCACTGGAGATTCCTCATCATTCTGTGAATTGGATTATCAGAAGTGCAGCTATTGTCTTACTAAAGAATCTATATGTGTAAACATGGAGGATTCACACTAGGTTAGGGAATAAATGTACTAAAGTACAGAGTTTCTTGTTTTCTAACCACAACTGAATTTGCAGCTTCTTCCGAGCCTTAGAAATCTCCATTAAATCTGCTAAACTAACTTATTCAGACACAGCTGTCTAATACATTAGCTCTAAGATACGAAAGCAAAATTAATGCTTTCTCCCCTGCACTGAAGTGTTATTAGCTATTCATCAAACATATTACTTTTGTGCATTTTTCATTATAAGAATCAACATTACGAAGTGTAATAAAGTCTACTTTCTCTTCGCTCAGATAGAATATGAGAAGACGTTGTGTCTTTGATGTTTCCAAGCCAATACAATATATATATGAGCGGTGGCCAGCGAGAATCTTTTAACAATAGTGTGCTGCTTGTTCTATATAACTATCTCCTTTTTTTTCTATTTATCTCTAAGCTGCTATTTGCTTAATTTAGAAAAAATATCTTAAATAATAAAAAAAGGAATTAACTAAAACACAACATTCTAGGATGGTAATTAGTGTAAATTAATCTATTCCTTATAGAATAGTCCATTTTCTGAGTAAGAGGTCCCTTTTTATATGAATATACTGTATGTCTATTTAGGCATAAGTTAATATTGCATTAGGCCGATGTGTAAGGTAAAAGAGGCAAAACAAATGGCAAAATTATAGGGGCATTGAACTCAAAATGTTATTTGCCATAAAGGTCTAGATACATTTTTGCATCACAATCTATTTTATCCTGTATGGAAAAAAAAAACTTTGATAGTTTATTACCAGCTGTATTTGTTATAGTATCTAAAGTGTTTTTATGAGGGAAATAAATGATACTTTATATAATTATGTTTCATATTATACTATATGTGTTGTTATGTTTATAAGGTTCATTTTTATTTTGTAAAGGAACTTAATACGCAAACATTTTCGTTCTTAACCGTCTAAAACAGAATGTTTCACAATGCATTACAGTGCTTTGTTTTTGAAAAAATAGATGTTCCTTTGTTTAATAAAATAAACTTTTTTTTTCTGTGTGAATTGTCTTTATTAGTCAGTGAGCAATAGAATCATAGGACTCAGCTGTACACTAACTTCCTGTTAGTTTCAAATGAAAGGACCATTAAATAAAAATATAATTGCATAACTAACAAATCCTATATAATAAAAGGCCAAGTGTTTGTCCGAAGCTGTCATGCGCAGTAGAGACTGCGCGTGAGGACAAACACACCTGGCCTTCCAACTGACCTCCTCTGGCGTCGCGTGTGGTGGAGTGGGTGTGGCCGGCCGGGTGCAGTGTGGGCATGGCTGGTTGCAACGAGGGTGTGACCGAGCGTGGCATGGGCGGGGCCGGGTGTGATGTGGGCGGGACCAGATATGGAGAGAGAGCAGCAGAAGAGGGGGGATAAAGAGAGGGAGGGAGACAGCAAAAGATAGGGGGAGAGAGAACAAAGGAGAGGGGGGAGAGAGCACAACAGAGAGGGGGGAGAGAGCACAAAAGAGAGAGCACAAAAGAGAGGGGGAAGAGAGCACAAAAGAGAGGGGGAGAGAGCACAAAAGAAAGGGGGAGAGAGCACAAAAGAGAGGGGAAGAGCACAAAAGAGAGGGGGGAGAGCAGGGAGAGAGCACAAAAGAGAGGGGGAGAGAGCACAAAAGAGAGGGGGGAGAGAGAACAAAATAGAGGGGGGAGAGAGCACAAAAGAGAGGGGGGAGAGAGCACAAAAGAGAGGGGGGAGAGAGCACAAAAGAGAGGGGGGAGAGAGCACAAAAGAGAGGGGGGGAGAGCACAAAAGAGAGGGGGAGAGAGCACAAAAGAGAGGGGGGAGAGAGCACAAGAGAGAGGGGGAGAGAGCATAAAAGAGAGGGGGAGAGAGTGCAAAAGAGAGGGGGAGAGTGCGCAAAAGAGAGGGAGAGAGACAGCAAAAGAGAGGAGAGAGAGAGCAAACGAGAGGAGAGAGAGAGCAAATGAGAGGAGAGAGAGCAAACGAGAGGGGGGAAGAGAGAGAGCAAAAGAGGGAGAGAGAGAGAGAGAGAGAGAGAGCAAAAGAGAGGGGAGAAAGAGAGAGCAAAAGAGAGGGGACAAAGAGAGAAAGCAAGGGGTGGGACCGCTGTACTGCAAAAAATGGCCCGTGTACACTGGCTTTAGGACTAGTGTTTAATAAAAAGACATTGCAATATTAGTTCATTTGAATTTTGAATGAGCAACAGATTATTTTCTGAAAAAAATATTTTTTTTCCCATAATCCTGACCCGTATCATGTGACAGCCATCAGCCAATCACAGACTTATATACACTGTGAACTCTTGCACATGCTCAGTAGGAGCTGGTGCCTCAGAAAGTGTGTATATAAAAAGACTGTACACAATTTTATAATAGGAGTAAACTAGTAAACACATTTTTAAATGACATGTTCTGTCTGAATCATGCAAATTTAATTTTGACTTTAGTGTCCCTTTAAAGGAACATGAAGCCCAAATGTTGTATTTAATCATAATTCAGATAGAGCATGCAATTTTTAACAGTAGTGCATTACTTTAAATTGGAAAGTTGTGTAATATTGTATGCTCTATTAGGGATGGGCGAATGTTTCTAAAAATTTGAAATTTAAAACGAATTTTGATACATTCGTTCGAATCGAATTTCGAATGTTTATATAACATTCTATTTTCGAATTTTCATTTTTGAATTTTTCAATAAAATTCAAGAATATTTGTTCGAATAATAGAATGTTTAGCTATCTATTCATTCAATTTCTAAATGTAATATTCGAATTTGAATGTGACATTCAAATTCGAAATAGTATTTCTAGTCTACAACTGTGTTTAATAAATGTAATATTCAAATTCGAATGCTACATTTGAATTTGAAATAGTATTTCTAGTCTAATACTGTGTTTTTTAAATGCAATATTTGAATTTGAATGTGATATTCGATTCAAATGTGACATTCAAATTCAAAATAGTATTTCTAGTTTAATACTGTGTTTTATAAATGTAATATTCGAATGTGATATTCGATTCGAATGTGACATTCAAATTTGAAATAGTGTTTCTAGTCTACAATTTTGTTTTATAAATGTAATATTCAAATTCAAAAGTGACATTCGCATTCGAATTTGACATTCGAAAACTGTAAATAACATTCGAAAATTGAATTTTTAAGAATATTCGTTCTTATCAACATTCTATTATGTAAATCGAATTTCTACAATAACATTTGTTCTAACATTCGAATTCGAATATAAACACATTCGCCCATCCCTATGCTCTATCAACCATGAAAGAAAATGTTTGTGCTTCTTGTCTATTAAAAGGGACATTAAAAAGACATTAAAAGCTAAATAAATGCTAGATAGAATGAGGCATTCAAGGAAAAGATTAGTCTCAGAATAACATTCAGATGTAATTTTTAAAGTTGTTTAAATAGTGCCAAAATAAGTGTAACGTTTTAGTGCACCATCAGATGGGGTGGAACTACGCGGGGTCCAATAAAAAACGTTGACCTGCCGCTGCCTGTATTGATATCATGTGAGTGTGATGTGATACTTCACTAGTCTCTGTCTCTGACTACAGGATTTATTGCTTCTGTTTTACCCATTGGCCACGCCATGCCCGGAACTTAGTTAACTTTCATCATGATCCCTGACTCTGAGCCTGACTGTGATTGGCTTTGGCGGTTGGCGCGCCGCACGCACATTGGCTCCACTGCTAACTGCATGTGTAGTCTGCTCAATCAGCTCATGACTGCACGTGTAGTCAGTCAGTGTGAGAGACTGAGTGAGAGACGAGTGACGAGCAGAGTCAACTGAGCGAAGAGGGTGGCTAGTCGGCTAGTGGTAGTGAGTCAGTCTGAGGCTGAGTTGCATTGTGGCAGGCTGCCAGGCTGATTAAATTGATCCAGTAACTGTAGTAGTGTACTGGACAGGTATCAGGTGGTCAGTAGTGCAATGGCCGCAACCGGTGAGGCTAAGCGCTTTAGGGGAGTATCAAGGCCGAACCATCTAACAGACTGTATCTCTTCACAGTCACACACTACATATAGTACTGGCTGGGGGGGGGGGGTAGTAGGGACCTAGGGTCACCATAATTTTACCATATCACCAAAAAAAGCATGGCTCAGTACAAGTGGACAGCCAAGGAGCCAAATCATTGCTGCATAGGTGTAATGGACAATTAATAACTGCATAACAACTCAATATACTGCAATATGCTTTTTTTCCCTGCTAACAGAACACTATAATGGTTTTAATTATATTTGAATAGTCCAACTCCATTCTACATTTGTGACATTGCCTGTGAGTATCAGTACTGTTTTAACTACAAGAAAATGAAAGCATACTTTCATTCTAGTATCTCTCCATTACAGATGTTTTGTATTTATGTATTTATTTTGTTAGAAATTATGTTGAATGTATAAAAAGTTATTTTACCCAGAAAACCAACTGCTATAAATTGGGTTGAAAACTGCGCATCATGCATGGGAATTGTGGCCACTCAAGAGGGTAAATCATTTGCAATAAAAGGGTTAAATATTGCTGTCTCTGTGATACTATTAATGCTGTAAAATACTAACTTGGTAACATAGAACCCCCCATCTTAGATTTTTTCACCTGGGGCCTGTGGTTTCTAGTTACACCTCTGTATTTCAGATTTATTATTATATATTACCATCTCAAAGTGTTTAATATCCCTTTAAACTATTAGCAGGATTTTTTTTTTTACTTTTCAAATTCTATAGCCTAGACCTCTAGAAAAGCCATTTAACTTATTTTTTTACATGATATCATGGTGGTTCACCTATAGGGTTGCCACCCAGTCATTATTTTAATGATAGGTCCTTTAATTGTAAGGTTCAAATCAATATAGATAATGAAAAAAAGTGTTTTATAATCTAACAAATGATCATTTAAAATCATTCCTATCAGCTCTAGTTTTATGATGAATAAATATTTATACAAATCTATACTAATTAGAACTGTTTTATGTGAGATATTGTGTGCAGGTACATGTGACTATATCTAAATTTCATTCATGCACCAGTAATGTCAACAGCGAGTCTATTGCTCATAGAGCTAGTGGCGCCTTGTTTAGTGTTGGCGATGACTTGTTTTACATGATGCATTCAGTGCCAACTCTGTTTAAATTCATGGTGCAAGAAGCATATTATGAAATGATTCACATACACAGAAAAATCTTACAATAAAAAACAGTTGCCTAGATTACGAGTTTTGCGTTAGAAGCTGTGCAGTGCTAGCGAGCAGTTTATGCTCACCGCTTACTTACAGACAGCGCTGGTATTACAGGTTTTTACAAACCCGGTGTTAACCGCAAAAAAGTGAGTGAAGAGCAAAATTTTGCTCCACATCTCACCTCAATAACAGCGCTGCTTACGTTAGCGGTGAGCTGGCTGAATGTGCTCATGCACAATTTCCCCATAGGAATCAATGGGGGGGAGCTGGCTGGAAAAAAACCTAACACCTTCAAAAAAGCAGGGTAAAGCTCCTAACGCAGCCCCATTGATTCCTATGGGGAACATACATTTATGTCTACACCTAACACCCTAACATGAACCCCGAGTTTAAACACCCCTAATCTTATACTTATTAACCTCTAATCTGCCACCCCCAACATCGCCGACACATACATTATATTATTAACCCCTAATCTGCTGCTCCAGACACCGCCACCACCTACATTATACTTATCAGGAGATGTCTTCACCCAACCGGGCCAAAATCCTCAACGAAGCCGGCAGAAGTGGTCCTCCAGATGGGCAGAAGTCTTTTTTATTTTGTTAGGAGGATTAGATTAGGTGTAATTAGTTTAAAAATCTTGTAATTTCTTTATTATTTTCTGTAATTTAGTGTTTGTTTTTTTTGTACTTTAGATAATTTTATTTCATTGTAATTAGTTGTTTTTAATTTAGTTAATTAATTTAATTATAGTGTAGAGTTAGGTGTAATTGTAACTTAGGTTAGGTTTTATTTTACAGGTAAATTTGTCTTTATTTTAACTATGTAGTTATTAAATAGTTACTATTGTACCTAGTTAAAATAAATACAAAGTTGCCTGTAAAATAAAAATAAACCCTAAGCTAGCTACAATGTAACTATTAGTTATATTGTAGCTAGCTTAGGGTTTATTTTATAGGTAAGTATTCAGTTTTAAATAGGAATAATTTAGTTAATGATAGTAATTTTATTTAGATTTATGTAAATTATATTTAAGTTAGAGGGTGTTAGGGTTAGACTTAGATTTAGGGGTTAATAACTTTAATATTGTGGCGGCGACGTTGGGGGCAGCAGATTAGGGGTTAATAAATGTAGGTAGGTGGCGGCGATGTTAGGGATGGCAGATTAGGGGTTAATAATATTTAACTAATGTGTGCGATGCAGGAGTGCGGCGGTTTAGGGGTTAATATATTTATTATAGTGGCGGCAATGTCCCGTTTGGCAGATTAGGGGTTAAAAAAATTATTTTAGTGTTTGCGATGTGGGGGACCTCGGTTTAGGGGTTAATAGGTAGTTTATGGGTGTTAGTGTACTTTTTAGCACTTTAGTTAAAAGTTTTATGCTACGGCGTTGTAGTGTAAAACTCTTAACTACTGACTTTAAAATGCGGTACCAGGCTTGACAGGAGAGGGTGTACCGCTCACTTTTTGGAAGACTCGCAATACTGGCACTATGCAAGTCCCATTGAAAATATAGGATACGCAATTGACGTAAGTGGATTTGCTATATTTCCGAGTCTGGCCAAAAAAGTGAGCGGTAAACCTGTACCTGCAAGACTCGTAATACCAGAGGGCGTTAAAAAGCAGCGTTAGGACCTTTTAACACTGCTTTTTAAGGCTAATGAAAAACTCGTAATCTAGGCCAGTGGTAGCTAGAGATTAGGGATGGGCGAATGATTTGCAACATTCAAAAAATGAAACACATTTGTTTATTTAGAATTTTGAATGTTTGTACAACATTTTAACATTTGTTTAATGTAATAGTATTTCTAATGCTTTATTTAAATGTAATATTTTATTCAAATTTTCTAATAATTCGATTAGAATTATGCAATATTCGAATTTGAAAAATTCAAATTTATATATTTGTAATAGTATTTCTAATGCTTTCTTTAAATATGCTATTAGAATTATGCAATATTCAAAATAGAAACATTAAAATTGATATATTTGTATCTATTATGTATCAATTTACTAAATTCCCTTCCATTTGATTATAGAATTTTTAAGAATATTTCGGCAAGATTACGAGTTTTGCGTTAGAAGCTGTGCGGTTCTAACGAGCAGTTTATGTTCACTGCTCACTTACAGACAGCGCTGGTATTACGGGTTTTTACAAACCCAGCGTAAAAATTTTGCTCCACATCTCACCTCAATACCAGTGCTGCTTAGGTTAGTGGTGAGCTGGCTGAATGTGCTCGTGCACAATTTCCCCATAGGAATCAATGGGGGAGAGCCGGCTGAAAAACACCTTCCAAAAAGCAGCGTAAAGCTCTTAACGCAGCCCCATTGATTCCTATGGAGAAAATACATTTATATCTGCACCTAACACCCTAACATGAACCCCGAGTTTAAACACCCCTAATCTTATACTTATTAACCCCTAATCTGCCGTCCCCGACATCGCAGACACATACATTATATTATTAACCCCTAATCTGCCACTCCGGACACCGCCGCCACCTACATTATACTTATGAACCCCTAATCTACTGCCCCCAACATTCCAGACACCTACATTATACTTATTAACCCCAATCTGCCGTCCCCAATGTCGCCGCAACCTACCTACACTTATTAACCCCTAATCTGTCGCCCCAACGTCGCCGCCACTATATTAAAGTTATTAACCCCTAAACCTAAGTCTAACCCTAGCACCCCCTAACTTAAATATAATTTAAATAAATCTAAATAATATTACTATCATTAAATTAAATTATTCCTATTTAAAACTAAATACCTGTAAAATAAACCCTAAACTAGCTACAATATAACTAATAGTTACATTGTAGCTAGTTTAGTATTTATTTTTATTTTACAGGCAAGTTTGTATTTATTTTAACTAGGTAGAATAGTTATTAAATAGTTATTAACTATTTAATAACTACCTAGCTAAAATAAAGACAAAAGTACCTGTAAAATAAAACCTAACCTAAGTTACAATTTTCCTAACACTACTACCACTATAACTACATTAATTCCCTAAATTAAATAAAATTAGGGTAAGGGTTAGGGTTACAACCCCCCCCCCACTAAATTACAAAAAATAATAAACAAATTGCAAGATTTTTAAACTAATTACACCTAATCTAATCCCCCTAACAAAATAAAAAAGCCCCCCCCCCCCAAATAAAAAAAGCCCTACCCTACACTAAATAACAAATAGCCCTTTTGCGGGGCATTGCCCCAAAGTAATCTGCTCTTTTACCTGTAAAAAAAAGTACAAATCCCCCCCAAACATTAAAACCCACCACCCACACAACAACCCTACTCTAAAACCCACCCAATCCCTTAAAAAATCCTAACACTAACCCCCTGAAGATCACCTTACCGGGAGACGTCTTCACCCAACCGTGCAGAAGTTGTCCTCCAGACGGGCAGAAATCTTCATCCAAGCCAGGCAGAAGTGGTCCTCCAGATGGGCAGAAGTCTTCATCCAGACGGCATCTGCTATCTTCATCCACCCGGGGCGGAGAGGGTCCATCTTTAAGACATCCGACGCGGAGCATCCTCTTCTTTCCACGACTACGACTGAATGAAGGTTCCTTTAAGTGAATTCATCCAAGATGGCATCCCTTCAATTCCGATTGGCTGATAGAATTCTATCAGCCAATCGGAATTAAGGAAGGAAAAATCCTATTGGCTGATGCGCCCGGATGGATGAAGATAGAAGATGCCGTCTGGTTGAAGACTTCTGCCCATCAGGAGGACCACTTCTGCCTGGCTTGGATGAAGACTTCTGCCCGTCTGGAGGACCACTTCTGCCCGGTTGGGTGAAGACGTCTCCCGGTAGGGTGATCTTCAGGGGGTTAGTGTTAGGTTTGGAGTGGGTTTTAGAGTAGGGTTGGTTGTGTGGGTGGTGGGTTTTAATGTTGGGGGGGATTTTTACTTTTTTTACAGGTAAAAGAGATGAGTACTTTGGGGTAATGCCCCGCAAAAGGCCCTTTTAAGGGCTATTTGTAATTTAGTGTAGGGTAGGGCTTTTTTATTTTGGGGGGATTTTTTATTTTTTTAGGGGGATTAGATTAGGTGTAATTAGTTTAAAAATCTTGTAATTTGTTTATTGTTTTCTGTAATTTAATTTAGGGAATTAATGTAATTATAGTGTAGTGTTAGGTGTAATTGTAACTTAGGTTAGGTTTTATTTTACAGGTAAATTTGTCTTTATTTTAACTATGTAGTTATTAGTTATTTATTTTAGCTAGGTGGTTATTAAATAGTTAATAACTATTTAATAACTATTCTACCTAGTTAAAATAAATACTTGCCTGTAAAATAAAAATAAACCCTAAACTAGCTACAATGTAATTATTAGTTATATTGTAGCTAGCTTAGGGTTTATTTTATAGGTAAGTATTTAGTTTTAAATAGAAATAATTTAGTTAATGATAGGAATTTTATTTACATTTATTTAAATTATATTTAAGTTAGGGGGGTTTGGGTTAGGGTTCGACTTAGATTTAGGGGTTAATAAGCGGCGACGTTGGGGGCAGCAGATTAGGGGTTAATAAATGCAGGTAGTTGTCGGCGATGTTAGGGACGGCAGATTAGAGGTTAATAAAAATTTAACTAGTGTTTGCGAGGCGGGAGTGCGGCAGTTTAAGGGTTAATATATTAATTATAGTGGCGGCGATGTCCGGTTCGGCAGAATAGGGGTTCATTTTTTTTAAAATTGTTTGCGATGTGGGGGGGGGCTTGGTTTAGGGGTTAATAGGTAGTTTATGGGTGTTAGTGTACTTTTTAGCACTTTAAGAGTTTTATGCTACGGCATTGTATTGTAAAACTCTTAACTACTGACTTTTAAATGCGGTACCAGGCTTGACAGGAGAGGGTCTACCGCTCACTTTTTGGCAGACTTGTAATACCGGCGCTATGCAAGTCCCATTGAAAAAAGAGGATTCGCAATTGATGTAAGTGGATTCGCGGTATTTCCGAGTCTGGCCCAAAATGTGAGCGGTACACCTGTACCTGCAAAACTCGTAATACCAGCGGGCGTTAAAAAGCAGCGTTGTGATGGGCCAACGCTGCTTTTTAATCCTAACGCAAGACTCGTAATCTAGCCGTTTATATTTATCAACATTCGATTATGTCGGGTTTGCGCTAATGAAAATATGTGATGGTGTTTTTTTTTCACTTTGTTTTTCTCCATATATTTAAATACTTGAACGCGCCCGTGATATTCTTAGTTGCGCTAGAGCAAAAAAAGTTTATTTTCAACTTGTAATACCAGCACAACCCGACTAGTGCAAAAATCTTAATTTTAGCAAAGTTTTCACTATAGTGGAAGCACAAAATACTGCTCCACTTGTAATCTGACCCTAAATGTGTAAATAAAATCATTTGAATGTTCATTTATGTGTTGGGTATATAAAAAAAACTCTCATTGTTAAATTTCTGAAAATTATATCCAATTATTAATTGAGCACATCACAATGAATTTATTTCATTAACCCCATTAATATATAAAAATATATTAAAAAATTAACCCCTTAATGACCAGGTACGTCCTGCAAAAACTGTCAGTTAGTGACAATGGACGTACCTGGTACGTCCTAAGTCTAATTGAGTACTGGAAGAGATTTGTGAATAATTTGTGAATGATGCAGAGGGAGGGGTTAATTTAATCTTGGGCAAGGGATCTGGGAGGGCGAGATAGGGTATTGAGGGGGGGCAGCTATACTACAGAATTTTTTTTTTAGAAATAAAAATAAAAATAATCTTGCCAGTACCCAAGATGGTGGCAAATAGGTAGAGGGGGAGGGTTAGAGAGCTGTATGGGGGGGGATCAGGGAGGTTGGGGGCTAAGGGGAGATCCAGCACTGCAGAATCAATATATATATAAAAAAATTTTTTTAAAAAATGCTTTTTATTTTAGTACTGAAAGACTTTCTGCCAGTACTTAAGATGGCGGTGACAATTGTGAGGTGGGGGAGGAAAGAGATCTGTTTGAGAGGGGTCAGGGAGGGATCAGGGGGTGGCATGTGTCAGGTGGGATGCTGATCTCTACACTAAAGCTAAAATGAATCCTACATGCTACCTAATTAACCCCTTAACTGCTGGGCATAATTCAAGTGTGGTGCGCAGCGTCATTTAGCGGCCTTCTAATTACCAAAAAAACAAAACAAAGCCATATATGAAACAAAACAAAGCCATATATGTCTGCTATTTCTGAATAAAGGGTATCCCAGAGAAGCTTTTACAACAATTTGTGCAATAATTGCACAAACTGACTTGTAAATAATTTCAGTGAGAAAGCTAAAGTTTGTGAAAAAGTTAGTAAAAAAGTTAACGCTTTTTTGTATTTAATCGTATTTGGCGGTGAAATGGTGGCATGGAATATACCAAAATGGGCCTAGATCAATACTTTGGGTTATCTACTACATTACACTAAAGCTAAAATTAACCCTGCTACATGCTCCCTAATTAATCCCTTTACTGCTGGGCATAAAACACGTGTGATGCGCAGTGGCATTTAGTGGCCTTCTAATTACCAAAAAGCAACACCAAAGCCATATACATCTACTATTTCTGAACAAAGGGGATCCCAGAGAAGCTGTTACAACCATTTATGCCATAATTGCACAAGATAGTTAGTAAAAAAGTTAACCATTTTTTTTAATTTGATCGTATTTGGCGGTGAAATAGTGGCATGAAATATACCAAAATGGGCCTAGATCAATAATTTGGGTTGTCTATTAAAAAAATATATACATGTGAAGGGATATTCAGGGATTCCTAACAGATATCAGTGTTACAATGTAACTATCGCTAATTTTGAAAAAAAAAAATGGTTTTGAAATAGCAAAGTGCTACTTGTATTTATTGCCATAACATAGGACAAACTTTAGAAACTATTTAGCATAGGAGTTTTTTTGGTGGTTGTAGATGTGTAACAGATTTTGTGGGCCAAAGTTTTTTCCATTTTTTCATCATATTTTATAATATTTTTAATAATAAATTATAAGATTTGATGAAAATAATGGTATCTTTAGAAAGTCCATTTAATGGCGAGAAAAACGTTATATAATATGTGTGGGAGTAAATGAGTAAGAGGAAAATCACAGCTAAACACAAACACTGCAGAAATGTAAAAAAAAATAGCCCTGGTCCTTAAGGGTAAGAAAATGGGAAAATGGTCTGGTCACTAAGGGGTTAAAGGGATATGAAACCCAAAAATGTTTTTTCATGTTTCTGATAGAGCATATAATTACAAACAACTTTCCAATGTACTTCTTATTTCTAATTTGTTTTGTTCTCTTGGTATTCGTTGTTGAAAAGGATACCTAGGTAGCCTTAGGAGCTGGGAGCTCACTGTTGATTGGCGACTGCACATATTTGCCTCTTGTGATTGGCTTACTGATGTGTTCAGTTAGCTCCCAGTAGTGCATTTCTGCACCTTCAACAAAGGATACCAAGAGAATGAAGCAAATCGATACTAGAAGTAAATTGAAAAGTTGTTTAAAATTTACATGCTCTATCTAATGAAAATATCATGAAATATTTTTTGTTTTTGTTTTTTGTCCCTTTAAGTAAAAAAAAACTTGCATTAAAAAACAACATTAGACTGTTATCATAAATATTGAATTTATTAGATGCCATTGTTTACTTTGATTATGGCCCTGTAGCTTTTTACTTCCATTATGGTCTGTGAGAATTTTGGTCGAATCCACTTGAAAAGTACCCTGTGATTTGTTTGTTCTTTATAGACGGTGAATTTAACTGGGAAAATGATAAAGGTAAATGATCTGTTTGTAAATATTTTAAAACAGTCCAGCAGGTAAAATGGATTACTGGGTACACACATTTAAAGGGACATGATTCTGATAAAACATGTGATTTTAAACAAACTTCCAATTTGCATGAGCTGCTGATTGGGTAAAATGTGCAGCCACCAATCAGCAATTAGCACACAGGTACTGTCCCTACCTAGCTGTATGCTTTTCAACAAAGGATATCTAAAGGATATCTAAATAATGAAGCAAATAAGATAATAGAAGTAAATTGCAAAGTTGTTTAAAATTGTATTCTCTTTTTGAATCTCAAGTGTAGTGGTAATTACTGCTACCGCTTGCACGGTAACTCAGATCGACTTGAAAGTAATTTTTTTTTCACTTGCGCTAACCCAATGCACGCAAAGAGACAAAGTTAGAATATCGCGACCGCGTTAACATACTCCCCCATAAACTTCAATGGAGCGAGAAAAGTGGAAAAAACAGAATTTATGCTTACCTGATAAATTACTTTCTCTTACGGTGTATCCAGTCCACGGATTCATCCTTACTTGTGGGATATTCTCAATCCCTACAGGAAGTGGCAAAGAGAGCACACAGCAGAGCTGTCCATATAGCTCCCCCCAGGCTCCGCCCCCCCAGTCATTCGACCGACGGTTAGGAGAAAAAGGAGAAACCATAGGGTGCAGTGGTGACTGTAGTTTAACAAAAATAAATTTGAACCTGACTTAAATGCCAGGGTGGGCCGTGGACTGGATACACCGTAAGAGAAAGTAATTTATCAGGTAAGCATAAATTCTGTTTTCTCTTACATGGTGTATCCAGTCCACGGATTCATCCTTACTTGTGGGATACCAATACCAAAGCTTTAGGACACGGATGAAGGGAGGGAACAAGTCAGGTAACCTAAACGGAAGGCACCACTGCTTGCAAAACCTTTCTCCCAAAAATAGGCTCCGAAGAAGCAAAAGTATCGAATTTGTAAAATTTGGCAAATGTATGCAGTGAAGACCAAGTCGCTGCCCTACAAATCTGTCCAACAGAAGCCTCATTCTTGAAAGCCCATGTGGAAGCCACAGCTCTGGTGGAATGAGCTGTAATTCGTTCAGGAGGCTGCTGTCCAACAGTCTCATAAGACAATCGGATGATGCTTTTCAGCCAGAAGGAAAGAGAGTTAGCAGTCGCTTTCTGACCTCTGCTCTTACCAGAATAGACAACAAACAAGGATGATGTTTGTCTGAAATCTTTAGTTGCATTTAAATAGAATTTTAAAGCACGAACCACATCCAGATTGTGCAACAGTCGTTCCTTCTTAGAAACTGGATTAGGGCACAGAGAAGGAACAATGATTTCCTGGTTAATATTCTTATTAGAAACCACTTTTGGAAGGAAACCAGGTTTGGTACGCAAAACAACCTTATCTGCATGGAACACCAGATAGGGTGAATTACACTGCAAAGCAGACAATTCAGAAACTCTTCGAGCAGAAGAAATAGCTACCAAAAACAAAACTTTCCAAGATAATAACTTAATATCTATGGAATGTAAAGGTTCAAACGGAACCCCTTGAAGAACTGAAAGAACTAAATTTAGACTCCATGGAGGAGCCACAGGTTTGTAGACAGGCTTGATTCTAACTAGAGCCTGTGCAAACGCCTGAACGTCTGGTACAGCTGCCAGACGCTTGTGTAACAGGATAGACAGAGCAGATATCTGTCCCTATAAGGAACTAGCTGACAAACCTTTCTCCAATCCTTCTTGGAGAAAAGACAATATCCTCGGAATCCTAATCTTACTCCACGAGTAACCCTTGGATTCACACCAACAAAGATATTTCCGCCATATCTTATGGTAAATTTTCCTGGTGACAGGCTTTCTGGCCTGGATTAGAGTATCTATAACTGATTCAGAGAACCCACCCTTAGCTAGAATTAAGCGTTCAATCTCCAAGCAGTCAGTTGCAGAGAAACTAGATTTGAATGCTTGAATGGACCTTGTATTAGAAGATCCTGCCTCGATGGCAGTTTCCATGGTGGAACCGATGACATGTCCACTAGGTCTGCATACCAAGTCCTGCGTGGCCACGCAGGCACTATCAGAATTACTGAAGCCTTCTCCTGCTTGATTCTGGCTACTAGCCGAGGGAGAAGAGGAAACGGTGGAAAGACATAAGCTAGACTGAATGACCAAGGCGCTACTAAAGCATCTATCAATGCCGCCTTGGGATCCCTGGACCTGGATCCGTAAAGGGGAAGTTTGGTGTTCTGACGGGACGCCATCAGATCCAATTCTGGAATGCCCCATAGCTGGGTCAGCTGAGCAAAAACCTCCGGGTGGAGTTCCCCCTCCCCTGGGCGAAAATTCTGATGACTCAGAAAATCCGCCTCCCAGTTGTCTACTCCTGGGATGTGAATTGCAGATAGGTGGCAGGAGTGATCCTCCGCCCATTTGATGATCTTGGTTACTTCCTTCATCGCTAGGGAACTCTTTGTTCCTCCCTGATGATTGATGTACGCTACAGTCGTGATGTTGTCCGACTGAAATCTGATGAATTTGGCCTCCGCTAGTTGAGGCCATGCTTGGAGCATATTGAATATCGCTCTCAATTCCAAAATGTTTATCGGGAGAAGAGATTCTTCCCAAGACCATAGACCCTGAGCTTTCAGGGAGTCCCAGACCGCACCCCAGCCTACCAGACTGGCATCGGTCGTGACAATGATCCACTCCGGTCTGCGGAAGCTCATTCCCTGAGACAGGTGATCCTGAGACAACCATCAGAGAAGAGAGTCTCTGGTTTTCTGGTCCATTTGTTTTTGAGGAGACAAATCTGCATAATCCCCATTCCACTGTTTGAGCATGCACAGTTGCAGTGGTCTTAGATGAATTCGGGCAAAAGGGACTACGTCCATTGCTGCAACCATTAATCAGATTACCTCCATGCACTGAGCCACAGAAGGCAGAGGAATGGAATGAAGAACTCAGCAAATAGTTAAAAGCTTTGACTTCCTGACCTCTGACAGAAATATTTTCATTTCTACAAAGTCTATTAGTGTTCCCAGGAAGGGAACCCTTGTGAGTGGGGACAGAGAACTCTTTTCTACGTTCACCTTCCACCCGTGAGACCTTAGAAAGGCCAGAACAATGTCCGTATGGGCCTTGGCTCTGTAAAAAGTCGATGCCTGTATTAAGATGTCGTCTAGGTAAGGTGCTACTGCAATGCCCCATGGTCTTAGTACCGCTAGAAGGGACCCTAGCACCTTTGTGAAAATTCTGGTAGTGGTGGCCAACCCGAGAGGAAGGGCCACGAACTTTGTTATGCGTGTCCAGAAAGGCGAACCTTAGGAACTGATGATGATCTTTTTGGATAGGAATATGTAGGTACGCATCCTTTAGATCCACGGTAGTCATATATTGACCTTCCTGGATCATGGGTAAGATTGTCCGAATGGTTTCCATCTTGAAAGATGGAACTCTGAGGAATTTGTTTAGAATTTTTAGATCCAGGATTGGCCTGAAAGTTCCTTCCTTTTTGGGAACTACAAACAGGTTTAAGTAAAATCCCAGTCCTTGTTCTGCAATTGGAACTGGGTGTATCACTCCCATCTTTAGAAGATCTTCTACACAGCGTAAGAACGCCTGTTTCTTTGTCTGGTCTGAAGACAAACGAGAAATGTGGAACCTTCCCCTTGGAGGAGAGTCCTTGAATTCTAGAAGATACCCCTGAGCAACAATTTCTAATGCCCAGGGATCTGGAACATCTCTTGCCCAAGCCTGAGCAAAGAGAGAAAGTCTGCCACCTACTAGATCCGGTCCCGGATCGGGGGCTACCCCTTCATGCTGTCTTGGTAGCAGTCGCAGGCTTCTTGGCCTGTTTACCCTTATTCCAGCCCTGCAAGGTTTTCCAGGTTGCTTTGGGCTGTGAAGCGTTACCCTCTTGCTTTGCGGCAGCATAGATTGAAGCAGGTCCGCTCCTGAAGTTGCGAAAGGAGCGAAAATTAGCCTTGTTTTTGGCCTTAAACGGTCTATCCTGCGGGAGGGCATGGCCCTTTCCCCAGTGATATCCGCGATAATTTCTTTCAACTCGGGACCGAAAAGGGTCTTTCCCTTGAAAGGAATGTTTAGTAACTTTGTTTTGGACGACACGTCAGCTGACCAAGATTTGAGCCAAAGCGCTCTTCGCGCCATAATGGCAAAACCCGAATTTTTCGCCGCTAACTTAGCTAATTGGAAAGCGGCATCAGTGATAATAGAATTAGCCAGCTTTAGGGCATGAATTCTATCCATGACTTCGTCATATGAAGTCTCCCTCTGGAGTGACTCCTCCAGCGCCTCAAACCAAAAAGCTGCTGCAGTAGTTACAGGAATAATGCAGGCAATTGGCTGAAGAAGGAAACTTTGCTGAACAAACATTTTCTTCAGTAAACCTTCCAATTTTTTATCCATAGGATCTTTAAAAGCACAACTGTCTTCTATTGGGATAGTTGTACGTTTAGCAAGTGTTGAAACTGCTCCCTCTACCTTAGGGACCGTCTGCCACGCGTCCCGCCTGGGGTCATTAATGGGGAACATTTTCTTAAAGATAGGGGGGGGGAACAAAAGGTACACCTGGTCTCTCCCACTCCCTAGTCACAATATCCGCTACCCTCTTCGGGATCGGAAACGCATCAGTGTAGACAGGGACTTCTAAAAACCTGTCCATTTTACACAATTTTTCAGGGACCACCATGGGGTCACAATCATCCAGCGTAGCTAAAACCTCCTTAAGCAGGACGCGGAGGTGTTCCAGCTTAAATTTAAACGCTAAGGAATCTGACTATGCCCGCTGAGAAACTTTTCCTGTGTCAGAAATTTCTCCCTCTGACAGCCCATACCTCACTGCCACTTCAGAGTGTTGTGAGGGTACAACAGATAAATCATCCAAAGCTTCTGATTGCTCATCCTCTGTTCTTAAAACTGAGCTATCACGCTTCTTTGGAAAAACTGTCAGTTTGGATAGAAATGCCGCAAGGGAATTATCCATGACTGCTGCTAATTGCTGTAAAGTAATAGGGCCCAATGCGCTAGAGGTACTAGGCAACGCTTGCGCGGGCGTAACTGGTGTCGACACATGGGGAGAGGAAGGAGGACTATCCTCATTACCTTCCGTCAAAGAATAATCTTGGGCTACATTTTTAAGTGTCACTGCATGGTCATTAAAATGTTTAGATACCTTAGCACACTATAAACACAAATGCAATGGGGGTACCGCCATGGCTTTTAAACACATAGAACAGGGTCAGACATGCTAGACAGACTTAGACAGCACTCAAATACAGTAAAATACAATTTTTGAAAAAACGGTACTGTGCCTTTAAATAATAAAAAGCGCACACTTTTTTACTAGATCTCAAGCAATCTCTGGACTCTACACGTGAAGCTGCATGAAGCTGTCTTGCAAAAGAACTGCGCAACTGAGGCGTGAAAATTAGGCCCCCTCCCTCTTCACTCGGAGTTGTGGGGCCTTCCTAAGCCAAATTAGGTGTCTAAAGATATGCCAGGCGTAATAAAACCCCAAAAAGTGTTCCAAATGTAATAAACACTTGTACAAATAACAGATTATTGTGATAAAATAATCAATTTCCTTTTAACAGTGTCCACCAGTGTTTTAAGCCCTTTTAACTAAGCCATCCTTCTATACTAAGTCTCAGAATATGGCTTACCTTCCCCTCATGGGGATTCTGTCAGTCTTCTAGCATTACCAGGTCTTGACTAGAAAAAAAGTGACTGAGCATACCTTATAGCAGATAAGCCTGCAAACTGTTCCCCCCAACTGAAGTTCTCCGGTACTCAACAGTCCTGTGTGGGAACAGCAATGGATTTTAGTTACAACATGCTAAAATCGTTTTCCTCTCAGCAGAAATCTTCATCACTTTCTGCCACAGAGTAAATAGTACAAACCGGCACTATTTTAAAATAACAAACTCTTGATTGAAGAAATAAAAACTACAAATCTAACACCACATTCACTTTACCCTCCCGTGGAGATGCTACTTGTTAGAGCGGCAAAGAGAATGACTGGGGGGGCAGAGCCTGGGGGGAGCTATATGGACAGCTCTGCTGTGTGCTCTCTTTGCCACTTCCTGTAGGGATTGAGAATATCCCACAAGTAAGGATGAATCAGTGGACTGGATACACCATGTAAGAGAAAAACTAAAACTAAAGCCCCACTTAAAAAAACACCCACCCCAAAATAAAATAAAAACTATACTAACACTAAACTAAACTAAACTATAGTAATAGCCCTTTTTGTAGGCCATTGCCTTAAAGTGATTCTAAGATGCTCATTAAGACTCAAACTACTAATTGTTATGATAAACACAGCCAAATGCTATATCCCTTCTCACTGGAAAAAAAACCAAACCTCCTAAATGTACAATTTTTGAAAGAAAGAGTTTCCTTCGCCCTACAACTCGAAAGATACAATTTTACAAGAAATAAAAAACGTGATGACTACTTCTCTATATGCTTTATATGGGAAGAATATATCAACTCACTACGTCCCCCATCCGACACTTAGCCAGGCTATCTCCATTTCTGGAAACACCTACTCTTAGGAAACCTTCTACATATGTATTTCTTAAAACCCATTCACTCACAGATTCTTGTTATATCCTATGAAAACATCAACCTCAAACAAAAACTCACTTCCAGCATTACCAAACACTTACTGTTGGTTATGAATAGATGCACTGTGATGTTTTCTTTTACCCTACTTTCTCTGTATTTATGTACAAACCTGTTCCTTGTTGATTATGAAATAATATTTTACTAATTCTTGTACTGTCTATTAAAACATTCAATAAAAAAAATTAAAATGAAAAACTAAATAAATAAATACTAGCCCATGATACAAGTATCCCCCACCAAAAAAGGCTATCTAAAAAACCTACTCTTAAAAAAGGTCATTTGGTTGGGCATTTCCCTTAGAAGGGCATTTAGCTCTTTTTCTGCCAAAACTACCGCCTATTCTTAAAAAAAAAAAAACACCCAAAAAAATGCTATCACTCCTACGTGGCGGCAGCGGTCCAGCTTTATCCCAGTTGCGGTCCATCTTCATCTCGGTGGCAGTCTTCTATCTTCATCCCGGTGGAAGTCTTCTTTCTTCATCCCGGCGGCAGTCTTCTATCTCCATCCCGGCAGTAATCTTCTATCTTCATCCATCTCCTTATCTTCGGATCTTCCTTCCTCAACATCCTCTTCATGTGGTCACTCGCCACACACTGTATTTTGAATGCGAGGTACCACCTTTATATAGGGGTACCCTTGTATTCCTTTTGGCTGATTTTCAAATTCAAATCAGCCAATAGAATGAAAGTTTGTAGAATGAGGTAGTAATTATTTTAGCGAAAAAGAGCTAAATCCCTTTAGGGCAATGCCCTACAAAAATGAAGTTTAGTTTAGTGTTAGTATAGGTTTTTCTTATTTATTTTTTTATATTTCTTTTAAGTGGGCTTTAGTTTTAGAATAGGTATACCTGTTTTTTTTATATATATTTTTGGTATGTTGTTTTTTTTTCTGTAAAAGTATTTTTTTTTTCTGTAGGTTTTTTTTCTGTCAAAGTAGGTTTTTTAATTTTTAATTTTATGTAAGATTAGGGTTTTTTGGGGGTAACTTAGGGGTGTTAGCTTAGGGGGTTTTAGATGTTAGTGGGTATGTTGCCATGGGGGTTGTGGTGGTTTCGGCATTAATAGTGTAAAGGGTAGTTTGCAATGTGGGTTGTCACGGTTAACGGTTAATAGTGTAGAGAGGGGTATTTTGCCATGTGGGGGTGTGGCGGTATAGGGTTTAATAGTGTAGTGGGTACTTTGTGATGTGGGTGTGTGGCAGTTTAGGGGTTAATAGTTTAGAGGAAAATTTGCGATGTGGGGCTAGGGTGGTTTAGGGGTTAATAGTGTAGCAGGTACTTTGTCACGGTTAACGGTTAATAGTGTAGAGGGGTATTTTGCCATGTGGGGGTATGGTGGTTTAGGGGTTAACAGTGTAGAGGGGTAGTTTGAGATGTGGGAGTATGGCGATTTAGGGGTTAATAGAGTAGTTTAGTGCAACTGTTTCCTCTGTCCAAACTCTTTACATGACCTATCAGGTTGCTTAAAAAGTTTGAGCTTTAAATGTGATTGCATTGAGCAATCACATTTACTTTCAACTTGTAATACGAGCAAACATTGCTGCTCAGCGCTGCTCTAGCCCTTAGTGTTTTGCACATCAAAATTAATAGTAACCTCAAAGTTAAACAAGTAATAAATTCATACATGAGATCTTGTATTTTGACAATGGCCAACTAGATATATGCCTAGGGCAGCAGAATATAAGGGGAGCAGCACATTTATAGGATATTTCTGTGGAAAGATGCCTTCCATCTCCTATGGCCTAACAGTTAAAGGGCTAAGAAACCCAAAAATGTTTTTTTGTGATACGGACAGAGCATACCATTTTAAAAAGTTTCCAATTTACTTCTATTATCACATTTATCATTATTATTTGTTGAAGAGATAGCTAGGTAGGCATCTGGAGCACTACACAGCAGGAAATACTGTTGCCATCTAGTGCTCTAGAAAAGGAATAACATTCCGGCAAGACTGCTGCTGTATAGTGCTCCAGACATGGGCAGATTCCTGAGCATATCTCCCTGCTTTCGACAAATGATACCAAGAGAGCAAAGAAAAATTGATTATAGAAGGTAATTAGAAAGTAGTTTAAAATTGAATGATCTATCTAAATCCGAAAGAACATTTTGTGGTTTCTTATCTCTTTAATGCATGGAGCCCAATGACAGGGGTAGCAGGAAAAAGGGCAGATTGCATAGCAATAGACTGGAAACTCAAATAGCAAGTAGTGTACTGAAATAGATTATACTGGGAAACAGGAAACAGGTACAAACAAGAGTTCAGGTGCAAGTTCAGACAGACAAGAGCTAAGTACTGTAAGGCCCACTTCAGGGCCAAGGACTGTAGTGCCCACTTCTGGGCAAAGTAAAGGGAATGCCCGCTCCTGGGCCAAGCAAAAGGGAGTGCCCACTTTTTGGCCAAACAAAGGGAAGTGTCTTCTTCTGGGCCAAGCAAAAGAGAGTGCTCACTTCTGGGCCAAGCAAAAGAGAGTGCTCACTTCTTGGCCAAACAAAGGTATCCTGACAGTAGCTTATCGGATCCTGATATATGCTCTTCAACTATTTTATATATATCATGTTAGAATTTCCTGTTTGCCTATTGGTGGTGAATAATCCTTCAATTCGTTTCTGGCCTCTGATTGTGGCAAAATATATTCATCAAATATGAACACAAATGATTGGGAATGGACGGTTTGTGGAGCAGCATATTTCTGGTTGTCTAGGCCAACACAAAAAACGAAATACATTACTGCGGCTTATATGTTCATAATTGTACATAAGTAGCCTCCAAAATATGTTTCTCTCCTCTGATGGGACCATGCTTTTGCAGTAAACCTCTGTAACTCTGTGATCCCAATTGATTGTGTACATCAAAAAGACCCATTAATTATTTGTCTTTTTTTCTTACAAACTTTAAAAAAAAGCATAAGTGATTACCCACAAATATCTCCATGATTTCTCTTTAGTCATGTTTTACCTCAGTGCTTAGCAGTCTCTGGTATCTTCTTCCAAACACCACCAGCCCAATACAATGGGATTGATTTCTTTTCTTTGAGATGATCTGATGAAAATTGATGTTCTGTTAATTGGGGATTTGTTTTTATTTCATGCCAGGGTTTTTTTCTGCTTACATTAAACACGAAAAAGCTCATAAAAGCCTCATTAGGACTGTTCCTGTTGCTCAGTGCAAGACCCTGTCAATTTGGCCATGATGGTAGGCGCACAATTGTTATAAGGAAAAAAAAAAATTAAACCAGCAAGCTACACAGTTGTATCCCTTAGAACCTGAATTTGATTTTAGTTGGATTTATTGAACAGTAAATCGTATCACTCTGTCGCTCCCATTTCTGAATTATTCATGATGCTTCAATATGTTTAAAAAATGGTAACATTTAACCCTTTGACAGCTTAATGCCTACAACTCAAGAACATCAGCAGGATCTCTTATTTATAAGTCAACCACCTTTCAAAAAAGATTTTATTAATGTATGTGTATTCATACAACTCTTGCAATCATTGATTTAGAAGCCACAAAATGAGTTTTTTTTTTTTTTTTTTCCACAAAACCAATCATATTTTGAAATCAATGGCTGTCCTATTGCCAGCAGGCTTCTGATCAATGGATGCAATTTATTTCTTGTGTCACCGAAAATAGGCAACATATTTCATTTATGGAAATATTAAATATTCCTGGGTAGTCCAGCTCTGTTCTTGCTTCTATGTTTACATAGAGCCATCAAGAGCAAAAAAATCGGTGGTTCTTTCTATTCTAAATATTGCATTTATTAGTATTTGCACCAAAAGTATTGTCTAAATTTAAATGGACCACTTTATATTATTTTAGGAGCTTTCAGGTTGCATGGACAATTATTTAAAGAGATATTTTTTATTACTGCTATGATCAATAATGCATATTAATGACAAGCTCAGTTGTTTTGTATGTGCCACAATAAATCACTTTTAGGATTATTGGGCAATTTAAAGATTAAGCCTAGTTTCCATTGCTGTTGCAAACTATGTAAAATGGTGGTAACAAGTATCTCTATTAGTCTATGAAGATATGCTATGTTAAAATGGAAACTAGCCCTAAGTGTATGACATTATATAACAATAGTGCAGTAATTGATATGAATTTTGACAGACTGATTTGTTTTGTGGCATAGTATTTCTGATCCGGGAGGACAGGTGGGTGTGATCTGAGAACACTTTTGGTTTTATCTGTATGAGAGACATTTCTCATAAAGGTCTAATAATCTGTCTGGACAACATAAAGTGATGTTTATGGACAAACCATCCTAAAGAGGTAAAGAATTTAGCAGTCTATGAGCATGACCGCCTGGAAATAAAAAAATGCATATCGGCAGCCAAAACCTCCCCAATAAAGATCAGAGAATAGATTTTGATCAACCCCATAGTTGAAATCTCATAAGATCACAACAAAGGTAAAGCATTACCTCAGCACTGCTAAAGCCGATTGGCTATTTTTTAATTTTATTTTTCAACTTGCAGCTGGACAGCAGCTGAAGTATAACTGTTTCCACTGCACTTACTTTGGGGAGCTAAATACATTTTGGGGTAAAATATCTTCCTTTTTTACATAGAGATGTTTAGGTGATATTTTCTTGCCAGCTTTTTATAGTTATGCCACATCTCTTCCAAGTGATTTAGCATATGAGTATTATGTCCCTTTTAGTGAAAGGCCACTCTTGGATATAGTGCCGATCATCTGTTCCAGGGGACACCAGTGGGGTTTCTTTATTCATGATAGGGGGCTAATAAAAAAAAAAACTGTCTCCTCATTTGCTTTATTGGGAGGGATATGGGACACTTCATTTTGAAGAGGGAAATTATCTCTCCTAAAGCACAAGTGATTGTGATCATTATTATTATTCATGGTGATCACAATTATTCACTAACAATGGATGCAAGTTTGAATATATCATTAACATAAAATTGATATATCTCAGTAAAATATTTGAAAATAGTTTGTAATGGTACATTATCTAAAGGTTCTTACTGATCTCATTTGAAGATAAGAAAAAACAAACAAACAGTTTTTGATATACAGGGGCATAACCTGACAAAATAATGTGAGATTAACTTTTATACACTTTTTATTTCTCTGTATTTTGTACTATTCTCCATATGGAAGTCATGAGGCAGTAGATTTTATACCCATATGGAATTCATTTCAAAGCTCTGGTCTTAAAACTGAACAATTTCAATCCCAAACCACAACAATTTGTTTAACTTAAAAAAAAAAGAGTTAACTGGAAAATGTTCTACACTCAGAAGTGGATTTTATATTTACGGAGCACACATAAAAAAAGCTCTTATTTCTCATAATAAACCAGCAAACTGAACTAAAACTAAATAATACATAAATATGACCCAGGTACTGAGGGGGAAAAATCTTTGCTATTGTGATTCTTGCAGAGATCAAGCAATAAGTTGATTTCACAGTTTGCTTCTTTAAAATAATATTTATCATTGGCTCTGATTCCACTCTAATTGAGCATAAAACATATATAATACATCATAAAATATTGCATGGCAGCTTGGGTCCTTATAGTTTCTTTTTCTATGTCTTTTTAATCCATTATAAAAGTGCCACTGCTTGAGTTTATAAAACCAGTCGAATTACACAAATTGTATAACAGGAGATTTTAAACACATGGAAAAAGCAAGAGTTTTTAAAGAGCCATTATAGTAAAAAAAATGTTTGCTCTAATTTGTTAGATCATGTAATTTTAAGACTAGCAACTCTGAAATTCTATCGGCTAGATTTAGAGTTTTGTCGGTAAAGACCCGCGTAGCTAACGCAGCTTTTTTCCCCAACGCACCCTTAAGACAATGCTGGTATTTAGAGTTGTCTGAGGGGCTGCGTTAGGCTCCAAAAAGGGTGCGTTGAGCATAATGTACCACCACTTCAACCCTCAATACCAGCGTTGCTTACGGTAACGGTAAGCTGGCAAAATGTGCTCATGCACGATTCCCCCATAGGAAACAATGGTGCAGTTTGGGATGAAAAAAAACCTAACACCTGCAAAAAAGCAGCGTTAAGCTCCCAACGCAGCCCCATTGTTTCCTATGGGGAAACACTTTCTAACTCTGCACCTACATTATATTATTAACCTCTAATCTGCCGCTCCGTGCACCGCCGCAACCTACATTATCCCTATGAACCCCCAATCTGCTGCCCCTAACACCGCCGACACCTACATAATATTTATTAACCCCTAATCTGCCCCCCCGAACTTCGCCGCTACCTAACTACAATTATTAACCCCTAATCTGCCAACCGGACCTCGCCGCCACTATAATAAATGTATTAACCCCTAAACCGCCGCACTCCCGTCTCACAAACACTAGAATAAATGTTATTAACCCCTAATCTGCCCTCCCTAACATCGACGCCAACTAACTTCAAGTATTAACCCCTAATCTGCCGACCGGACCTCGCCGCTACTATAATAAATGTATTAACCCCTAAAGCTAAGTCTAACCATAACCCTAACACCCCCCTAAATTAAATATAATTTTAATCTAACAAAATGAATTAAATCTTATTAACTAAAGTATTCCTATTTAAAACTAAATACTTACCTGTAAAATAAACCCTAATATAGCTACAATATAACTAATAGTTATATTGTAGTTATTTTAGGATTTATACTTATTTTACAGGCAACTTTGTATTTATTTTAACTAGGTACAATAGCTATTAAATAGTTATTTACTATTTAATAGCTACCTAGCTAAAATAATTACAAAATAACTATTAAAAATTAATAAATCCTAACCTAAGTTACAATTAAACCTAACACTAAACTATCAATAAATTAATTAAATAAATTACCTACAATTACATAAAATTAAATAAACTAAACTAAATAACAAAAACAAACAAACACTAAATTACAAAAAATAAAAAAAGATTACAAGAATATTAGGCTAATTACACCTACTCTAAGCCCCCTAATAAAATAAAAAAGCCCCCCAAAATAACAAAGGTCCCTACCCTATTCTAAATTAAAAAGTAATCAGCCCTTTTAAGGCCCTTAAAAGGGCTTTTTGCGGGGCATGCCCCAAAGTAATCAGCTCTTTTGCCTGTAAAAAAAATTACAACCCCCCAAAATTAAAACCCACCACCCACATACTCCTACCCAAACCCCCCTTAAATAAACCTAACACTACCCCCCTGAAGATCTCCCTACCTTGAGTCATCTTCACCCAGCCGGGCCGAAGTCTTCATCCGATGGGGCAGAAAAGGACATCCAGACCGGCAGAAGTCTTCATCCTATCCAGGCAGAAGAGGACATCCGGACCGGCAGACATCTTCATCCAAGCGGCATCTTCTATCTTCATCCATCCGACGAGGAGCGTCTCCATCTTCAAGACCTCCGGCACGGAGCATCCTTCTTGACCGACGACTACCCGACGAATGAAGGTTCCTTTAAGTGAAGTCATCCAAGATGGCGTCCCTCAACTTCCGATTGGCTGATAGGATTCTATCAGCCAATCGGAATTAAGGTAGGAAAAATCTGATTGGCTGATTGAATCAGCCAATCAGATTCAAGTTCAATCCGATTGGCTGATCCAATCAGCCAATCCGATTGATCTTGCATTCTATTGGCTGTTCTGATCAGCCAATAGAATGTGAGCTCAATCTGATTGGCTGATTGGATCAGCCAATCAGATTGAACTTGAATCTGATTGGCTGATTCAATCAGCCAATCAGATTTTTCCTACCTTAATTCTGATTGGCTGATAGAATCCTATCAGCCAATCGGAATTCGAGGGACGCCATCTTGGATGACTTAAAGGAACCTTCATTCATCGGGTAGTCGTCGGTCAAGAAGGATGTTCCGCGCCAGAGGTCTTGAAGATGGAGCCACTCCTCGTCGGATGGATGAAGATAGAAGATGCCGCTTGGATGAAGATGTCTGCTGGTCCGGATGTCCTCTTTTGCCCAGATAGAATGAAGTCTTCTGCCGGTCTGGATGTCCTTTTCTGCTCCAGCGGATGTAGACTTCGGCCCGGCTGGGTGAAGATGACTCAAGGTAGGGAGATCTGCAGGGGGGTAGTGTTATGTTTATTTAAACGGGGTTTGGGTTAGAGTAGGGGTATGTGGGTGGTGGGTTTTAATGTTGGGGGGTTGTATTTTTTTTTACAGGCAAAAGAGCTGATTACTTTGGGGCATGCCCCGCAAAAAGCCCTTTTAAGGGCTGGTAAAAGAGCTGATTACTTTTTAATTTAGAATAGGGTAGGGACCTTTTTTATTTTAGGGGGCTTTTTTATTTTATTAGGGGGCTTAGAGTAGGTGTAATTAGCCTAATATTCTTGTAATCTTTTTTTATTTTTTGTAATTTAGTGTTTGTTTTTTTGTAATTTAGTTTAGTTTATTTAATTGTATGTAATTGTAGGTAATTTATTTAATTAATTTAATGATAGTGTAGTGTTAGGTTTAATTGTAACTTAGGTTAGGATTTATTTTACAGGTAATTTTGTAATTATTTTAACTAGGTAGCTATTAAATAGTAAATAACTATTTAATAGCTATTGTACCTAGTTAAAATAAATAAAGTTGCCTGTAAAATAAATATAAATCCTAAAATAGCTACAATATAACTATTAGTTATATTGTAGCTATATTAGGGTTTATTTTACAGGTATTTAGTTTTAAATAGGAATACTTTAGTTAATAAGATTTAATTTATTTTGTTAGATTAAAATTATTTTTAATTTAGGGGGGTGTTAGGGTTATGGTTAGACTTAGCTTTAGGGGTTAATACATTTATTATAGTAGCGGCGAGGTCCGGTCGGCAGATTAGGGGTTAATACTTGAAGTTAGGTGGTGTCAATGTTAGGGAGGGCAGATTAGGGGTTAATAACATTTATTCTAGTGTTTGTGAGACGGGAGTGCGGAGGTTTAGGGGTTAATACATTTATTATAGTGGCGGGGAGGTCCGGTCGGCAGATTAGTGGTTAATAATTGTAGTTAGGTAGCGGCGACGTTGGGGGGGCAGATTAGGGGTTAATAAATATAATATAGGGGTCGGCGGTGTAAGGGGCAGCAGATTAGGGGTTCATAGGGGTAATGTAGGTTGCGGCGATGTGTGGTCGGCAGATTAGGGGTTAAAAATTGTTATTAGAGTGGCGGCGATGTGGGGGGGCCTCGGTTTAGGGGTACATAGGTAGTTTATGGGTGTTAGTGTACTTTAGAGCACAGTAGTTAAGAGCTTTATAAACCGGTGTTAGCCCATGAAGCTCTTAACTACTGATTTTTTTTTGCCTTAGGAGTCTTGTCGGTAGAAGCTCTACCGCTCACTTCAGCCAAGACTCCAAATACCAGCGTTAGGAAGATCCCATTGAAAAGATAGGATACGCAATTGGCATAAGGGGATCTGCGGTATGGAAAAGTCACGGCTTGAAAGTGAGCGTTAGACCCTTTCCTGCCTGACTCTAAATACCAGCGGGAGGCCAAAAGCAGCGTTAGGACCCCTTAACGCTGCTTTTGACGGCTAACGCAGAAGTCTAAATCTAGGCATATGTATTTAAATTGGTTAAGCACCTTTCTGGACCTGCACTGCACTGCTGGTGCTGAGAGGAAACTGGTGATCCATTTTACATGCTGAAGTGCAATAAATTGTTTACAAATGGCTCTTTTGATTTTGTAATTTAAATATGCTTATTTAGAGAGAAAAGCCCATTTGAAAGGGTGTCCCTGCAACAGCTTTAAGTACAATTAACTCTTATTAGCTGCTTGTACCATCACTTTAAAGGGACACTGAACCCCAAATTTTTCTTTCAGGTGGAGCATGTAATTTTAAGCAACTTTCTAATTTACTCCTATTATCAATTTTTCTTCATTCTCTGGCTATCTTTATTTGAAAAAGAAGGCATCTAAGCTAAGGAGCCAGCCAATTTTTGGTTCAGACCCTGGATAGCACTTGTTTATTGGTGGGTAAATGTATCCACCAATCAGCAAGAACAACCCAGGTTGTTCACCAAAAATGGGCCGGCATCTAAACTTACATTATTGCTTTTCAAATAAAGATACCAAGAGAATGAAGAAAAATTGACAATAGGAGTAAATTAGAAAGTGGCTTTAAATTGCATGCTCTATCTGAATCACAAAAGAAAAATATTGGGTTCAGTGTCCCTTTAAGCTTTTAATATACACATGTGTATAATAAAACCCTAAGGTCCTATGTGTAGTGAGGTTTGTGTTATAAAGTAAAAAAAATAGTTCTACTGTGAATAATCACTAAACCTGTATTTCCACAGTCTTGCTGGAGTATTCCATTTATAAACTGCATAAAAGCTTGTGCTCCCAAGCCCGAGTTAGAAATGGTTTAATTGCTGTTTAAGTGAGTTTCAACCAATGAGAAAACAGTACTTGTTTTACGTAACTACACTCCTGCCTCGTCCGTGATTGGCAGATATGTGTGACAAATGCTCATGATTAAAATTAAGATACACCTTTAAAATTACTCACAATGTCCCTTTAAGAATTCATTCAGTTCTGTCTTTGAATCTTCGTGCCAGCAGCATTCCAGTTGTACCCCAAAAGGGGGCAGTTTGCTTTACTGTATAATTCTCATTTTAAATTGCTTTGTCAGACAAAGAAATACTGAAAACCTCAAAACTCTAAAACCACAAATTATATCCTTCAATAAGTCCTAATTTCTGGGACATCTCTATAAAATTTTAATCAGTCATGAATCAAGAACAATTCATTGCTTTTCTTCCTCTAAAGTCTCCTTCTCATTGCAATAAACTAATTACCGTCTGGCTCGATGCAGTTTCTGTGACTAACTTGTCACAAACCGTAGCAATATCTAGATTTGAGGAGAAGATTCCTTTTTAGATTATTATATTTAAACACAACTCTGAGCTCCCTGGGGTCCCTTTTCAGCTGGCCAAAAACTACTTAGTTCATACTTTTCCCCGTCTGCTCTTAATATGCCGAAAATATCCAATAAATCAACTTCTAGCTCCGAAAGCTGCTTACTGGCCATTGTTTTTATACCTTAAATAAAATAAAATTGATTGACAAGACATCAATAAACTCATACACTTGTGCTCCTGACCTTTGTTTGGAGACTGCTAACGGTTTATTAGAACAGCACTTTGCTAAGTGAGTTTTGTAATTAACCTGCAAGTTTCTCTGGAGTTCTGCATATTTCTTGCACCTTAGGTATGATGCTGGAACATGTATCATTTCTTATTTGTTTATATGGACCTATAAAGCTAATTATGCAAATTTGTAAATTAGTCCCAACGTGTTGTTCAATGTGGACCTAATTGTTTTGCTCAGATATTGTGTGTGTGTGTTAATGTGTATGCATGTGTATGTTTCTGTATATATATGTGTGTGTTAATGTGTATAGTTGTGTATATGTGTGTTAATGTGTATGTTTGTCTGCATGTGTGTGTGTTTGTGTTTTAATATGTATCTGTATGTTTGTGAGAGTATGTATGTCTGTGAATGTGTATGTGTATGTTTGTGTAAGTGTGTGTATGTGTGTTAATGTGTATGTTTGTGTGAGTGTATGTATGTGTGTGTTTTAATGTGTATGGGTATGTTTGTGTGAGTGTATGTATGTATGTGTGTGTGTGTGTTTTAATGTGTATCTGTATGTTTGTGAGAGTGTGTATGTCTGTGAATGTGTGTTTATGTGTGTTAATGTGTATGTTTGTCTGCATGTGTGTGTGTTTGTGTTTTAATATGTATCTGTATGTTTGTGAGCGTGTGTATGTCTGTGAATGTGTATGTGTATGTTTGTGTAAGTGTGTGTATGTGTGTTAATGTGTATGTTTGTGTGAGTGTATGTATGTGTGTGTGTGTTTCAATGTGTATGTGTATGGGTATGTTTGTGTGAGTGTATGTATGTGTGTGTGTTTAAATGTGTATTTGTATGTTTGTGAGAGTGTGTATGTCTGTAAATGTGTATGTGTATGTTTGTGTAAGTGTGTATATGTGTGTTAATGTGTATGTTTGTTTGAGTATATGAATGTGTGTGTGTGTGTGTTTTAATGTGTATGTTTGTATGAGTGTGTATGTGTGTGTGTGTGTATGTGAGTGCACCGTGAATGGCCTACAGGGGTGCCTCAAAATATTAGTCTTTTGCAATCGTAAAAGTGCTCATAAATGATGCGGCACTGACAAGACCACTGATGAGACCGTATTGTTTTGAGAATAGACCCGAATGTACTCACCCAGATGTGACATGCGTAGATGCGGACGATTTACAATGTTATCACATGAATATATTACTTGATCTGCAATACATACGGCTAGATTACGAGTTTTGGGTTATGAGTGAAAAAGCAGTTTATGACTCTTTTTCACTACCGCTGGTATTACGAGTTTTGCGGTATATCTGTACCGCACATCTTTTTGGCCGTAACACAACGTAACTACCGTAGCTTTCAAAAAGTCATTTTTCATATGGGACTTCCATAGCACCGGTATTACAAGTTTGCCTCTCTGGCCAAAAAGTGAGCTGTACAGCCTATACCGTCAAGATTCGTACCGTAAACTGAAAGTCAGTAGTTATGGCTTTTATGTTACAAAGCCGTAACATAAAACTCATAACTAAAGTGCTAAAAAGTACACAAACACCCATAAACTACCTATTAACCCCTAAACCGAGGCCCTCCCGCATCACAAACACTAAAATAAAATTATTAACGTCTAATCTGCCGCTCCCGACATCACTGCCACTATAATAAACATATTAACCCCTTGTCAGGAATCAGAGACGAAAAGTGCAAAAATAATCACGCATTTATTAATAAAAAGTCCACAAGTCAAATAACAAGCCAGGAATAAAAACCAGAGCTGGTAGTCAGACGAGCCGAGTCAGGAGCCAAAGCAAGTAGTCAGACGAGCCGGAATCAGAAACAAGGAGAACAGCAAGGAGTCAGGAACAAGCCAGAGATCAGGAACCAGGAGGGACGACAGACAGCCAGGTAATACACAGGAGCTCTCACAAACAGGTCTGAGACAATGCAAGGGCAAAGCATATTGAACTGAGGCCCTTTAAATAATAAGTGATGACATCACAATTCTGAGACTGCATTCTGTTTCACACGGATGATGTACACCAGTCTGGACATAAAATGAAGTGCAGGAAATGAGCAGCATCACACAGTATGCACCAGAGTCAACAAAAGAGGTGAGTTAAATGGCTGCCAGTAGCACATGGCAAACAAAACAGCGAGAAAACCCTGACACCCCTAAACCACCGCACTCCCGCATCTTAAACACTAGTTAAATATTATTAACCCCTAATTTGCTGTCCCTAACATGGCCACAACCTACATTACTGTTATTAACCCCTAATCTGTTGCCCCCAAAATTGCTGCCCCTATACAAAGTTATTAAACCCTAAACCTAAGTCTAACCCTAACCCTAACACCCACTAACTTTAACATAATTAAAATAAATCTAAATAAAAATTACAATTAATACCTAAATAATTCCTATTTAAAACTAAATCCTTACCTATAAAATAAAACCTAAGCTAGCTACAATATAACTAATAGTTACATTGTAGCTATCTTACGGCTAGATTTAGAGTTTGGCGGCCAAAGGGGTGCTATAGCTACGCATGCTTTTTTTCCCCCGCACCTTTTAAATACCGCTTTTATTTAGAGTTCCCAGAATGGCTCGGTTTTCAGTGCGTTAGGCTCCAAAAAGGGAGCGTAGAGCATAATTTAACGCCACTGCAACTCTCGATACCAGCGGTGCTTACGGACGCGGCCAGCTTAAAAAACGTGCTCGTGCACGATTCCCCCATAGAAAACAATGGGGCTGTTTGAGCTGAAAAAAAACCTAACACCTGCAAAAAAGCTGCGTTCAGCTCCTAACGCAGCCCCATTGTTTCCTATGGGGAAACACTTCCTACGTCTGCACCTAACACTCTAACATGTACCCCGAGTCTAAACACCCCTAACCTTACACTTATTAACCCCTAATCTGCCGCCCCCGCTATCGCTGACCCCTGCATTATATTTTTAACCCTTAATCTGCCGCTCCGTACACCCCGCCACCTACATTATCCCTATGTACCCCTAATCTGCTGCCCTAACATCGCCGACCCCTATAATATATTTATTAACCCCTAATCTGCCGCCCCCAACGTCGCCTCCACCTAACTACACTTATTAACCCCTAATCTGCCGACCGGACCTGAGCGCTACTATAATAAATGTATTAACCCCTAATCCGCCTCACTCCCGCCTCAATAACCCTATAATAAATAGTATTAACCCCTAATCTGCCCTCCCTAACATTGCCGACACCTAACTTCAAGTATTAACCCCTAATCTGCCGACAGGAGCTCACCGCTACTATAATAAATTTATTAACCCCTAAAGCTAAGTCTAACTTTAACCCTAACACCCCCCTAAATTAAATATAATTTAAATCTAACGAAATAAATTAACTCTTATTAAATAAATTATTCCTATTTAAAGCTAAATACTTACCTGTAAAATAAACCCTAATATAGCTACATTATAAATTATAATTATATTGTAGCTATTTTAGGATTAATATTTATTTTACAGACAACTTTGTAATTATTTTAACCAGGTACAATAGCTATTAAATAGTTAATAACTATTTAATATTTACCTAGTTAAAATAATTACAAAATTACCTGTAAAATAAATCCTAACCTAAGTTACAATTAAACCTAACACTACACTATCAATAAATAAATGAAATACAATTCCTACAAAAAAATACAATGAAATAAACTAACTAAAGTACAAAAAATAAAAAAGAACTAAGTTACAAAAAATAAAAAAATATTTACAAACATTAGAAAAAAATTACAACAATTTTAAACTAATTACACCTACTCTAAGCCCCCCTAATAAAATAACAAAGCCCGCAAAAATAAAAAAATGCCCTACCCTATTCTAAATTAAAAAAGTTCAAAGCTCTTTTACCTTACCAGCCCTGAACAGGGCCCTTTGCGGGGCATGCCCCAAAGAATTCAGCTCTTTTGCCTGTAAAAAAAACACATACAATACCCCCCCCAACATTACAACCCACCACCCACATACCCCTAATCTAACCCAAACCCCCCTTAAATAAACCTAACACTAAGCCCCTGAAGATCTTCCTACCTTATCTTCACCATGCCAGGTTCACTGATCCGTCCTTGGAAGTCTTGATCCAAGCCTCAGAAGTGTTGATCCAAGCCCAAGCGGGGGGCTAAAGAGTGACGTCCATCCTCGGGCTGAAGTCTGGATCCAAGCGGCGGCTGAAGAAATCCATCATCGGGCTGAAGTCGGAAGTCCATCATCGGGATGAAGTCTTCTATCAAGCAGCATCTTCAATCTTCTTTCTTCCGGAGCGGAGCGGAGCCATCTTCTTCCCAGCCGACGCGGATCCATCCTCTTCTAACGACGCCTACTAGCCGAATGACGGTTCCTTTAAATGACGTCATCCAAGATGGCGTCCGTCGAATTCCGATTGGCTGATAGGATTCTATCAGCCAATCGGAATTAAGGTAGGAAAATTCTGATTAGCTGATGGAATCAGCCAATCAGATTCCAGTTCCGATCAGCCAATAGAATGCGAGCTCAATCTGATTGGCTGATTCCATCAGCCAATCAGAATTTTCCTACCTTAATTCCGATTGGCTGATAGATCGGAATTCGACGTACGCCATCTTGGATGACGTCATTTAAAGGAACCGTCATTTGGCTAGTAGGCGTCGTTAGAAGAGGATGGATCCACGTCGGCTGGGAAGAAGATGGCTCCGCTCCGGAAGAAAGAAGATTGAAGATGCTGCTTGATAGAAGACTTCATCCCGATGATGGACTTCAGACTTCAGCCCGATGATGGATTTCTTCAGCCGATGCTTGGATCCAGACTTCAGCCCGAGGATGGAAGTCACTCTTCAGCCCCCCGCTTGGGCTTGGATCAACACTTCCGAGGCTTGGATCAAGACTTCCGAGGACGGATCGGTGAACCTGGCATGGTGAAGATAAGGTAGGAAGATCTTCAGGGGCTTAGTGTTAGGTTTATTTAAGGGGGGTTTGGGTTAGATTAAGGGTATGTGGGTGGTGGGTTTTAATGTTGGGGGGGGTTGTATTTTTCTTTTACAGGCAAAAGAGCTGAATTCTTTGGGGCATGCCCCGCAAAGGGCCCTGTTCAGGGCTGGTAAGGTAAAAGAGCTTTGAACTTTTTTAATTTAGAATAGGGTAGGGCATTTTTTTATTTTGGGGGGCTTTGTAATTTTATTAGGGGGCTTAGAGTAGGTGTAATTAGTTTAAAATTGTTGTAATATTTTTCTAATGTTTGTAAATATTTTTTTATTTTTTGTAACTTAGTTCTTTTTTATTTTTTGTACTTTAGTTAGTTTATTTCATTGTATTTATTTGTAGATATTGTATTTAATTTATTGATAGTGTAGTGTTAGGTTTAATTGTAGATAATTGTAGGTATTGTATTTAATTAATTAATTGATGGTGTAGTGTTAGGTTTAATTGTAACTTAGGTTAGGATTTATTTTACAGGTAATTTTGTAATTATTTTAACTATTTTAGCTATTAAATTGTTCTTAACTATTTAATAGCTATTGTACCTGGTTAAAATAAATACAAAGTTACCTGTAAAATAAATATAAATCCTAAAATAGCTATAATATAATTATAATTTATATTGTAGCTATATTAGGTTTTTTTTTACAGATAAGTATTTAGCTTTAAATAGGAATAATTTATTTAATAAGAGTTAATTTATTTCGTTAGATTTAAATTATATTTAATTTAGGGGGGTGTTAGTGTTAGGGTTAGACTTAGCTTTGGGGTTAATCCATTTATTACAGTAGCGGCGAGATTCGGTCGGCAGATTAGGGGTTAATAATTGAAGTTAGGTGTCGGCGATGTTAGGGAGGGCAGATTAAGGGTTAATACTATTTATTATAGGGTTATTGAGGCGGGAGTGAGGCGGATTAGGGGTTAATAACTTTATTATAGTAGCGGTGCGGTCCGCTCGGCAGATTAGGGGTTAATAAGTGTAGGCAGGTGGAGGCGACGTTGAGGGGGGCAGATTAGGGGTTAATAAATATAATAAAGGGGTCGGCGGTGTTAGGCGCAGCAGATTAGGGGTACATAGCTATAATGTAGGTGGCAGCGGTGTACGGAGCGGCAGATTAGGGGTTAATAATAATATGCAGGGGTCAGCGATAGCGGGGGCGGCATATTAGGGGTTAATAAATATAATATAGGGGTCGGCGGTGTTAGGGGCAGCAGATTAGGTTTTCATAGGGATAACGTAGGTGGCAGCGGTGTGCGGTCGGCAGATTAGGGGTTAAAAAAATTTAAGAGAGTGGCGGCGATGTGGGGGGACCTCGGTTTAGGGGTACATAGATAGTTTATGGGTGTTAGTGTACTTTTAGAGCACAGTAGTTAAGAGCTTTATAAACCGGCGTTAGCCCAGAAAGCTCTTAACTACTGACTTTTTTATGCGGCTGGAGTTTTGTCGTTAGATTTCTAACGCTCACTTCAGCCACGACTCTAAATACCGGCGTTAGAAAGATCCCATTGAAAAGATAGGATACGCAATTGACGTAAGGGGATCTGCGGTATGGAAAAGTCGCGGCTGGAAAGTGAGCGTTAGACCCTTTAATGACTGGCTCCAAATACCAGAGGGCATTAAAAAACAGCGTTAGGAGCCTCTAACGCTGGTTTTGACGGCTACCGCCCAACTCTAAATCTAGCCGTTAGGTTTTATTTTTATTTCACAGCTAAGTTTGTATTTATTTTAACTAGGTAGACTAGTTAGTAAATAGTTATTAACTATTTACTAACTACCTAGTTAAAATAAATACAAAGTTACCTGTAAAATAAAACCTAACCTGAGTTACACTAAAACCTAACCTTACACTAAAATTAAATAAATTACATTAATTAAATACAATTAACTAAATAAAAATAAAAAATCCCACTAAATTACACAAAATAAAAAAGAAATTAAACTAATTAAACTAATTACACCTAATCTAATAGTGTTATGTTCCTGTCCCTTTAAATCAGGATGTTCAGGTATTCACATCCCTATTTAAGGCCCCTCCTCCAGTCTACCTATGCTTGGTAATTTGTATTCACTTAGCTATAAGCTGAGCAACAACGAAGACACCTTGCTGATATTCCTAACCAAGGAATTTACTCATATAACTACAACTGCTGTGTGCTTTTCAACTTTGGATCGTCATATACCAGGTTTCCTTGTTTTATCCGGAATCCTTAAAGTATCTCTTACTTGTTAATACTGTTTCTCCCGGCTTCTACATTGAAGCTGTGTATCGGCGTCTGTCGTCACCGTAAGTCTCTGGAGCTCTCTCTCACTCTGGCTGCAAACAACCAACTCCTGTGCTTAATAGCAACTCACCGTGAAGCTGTGGTAACCGTTACTATTCCTTACTGTCTGAAGTTGGTAATGTATTATACCTTAATTCACTTGCTACTTTGAAGGACTATCCTGCATGTTTTACAGTGTAACGCTTATGCAAATTCAGCTACCGTTAACATTCTGATTACCTGTAATGTCTTTCGATTCAGCTTGATGAACTGTGCTAATTATTCTATGTGCTTAATCAAATAATCATACTATTGGTTGTGAAAGACTGCCTGCTGTTTATATGAATTCTAACAACGTTATATACTAACTAAGGACTGCCTGTTAACTAAAAACAACATAACATGTTATAGAGCTCTCCTGCTTACTTTATATAGTAACACCTCCTGGTTGCAACCTGTGTTATTTGAGGCTGACATTCACCTACTATTACTCAATCTTACCTATATCTTTCTTTTATCTACTATCTCTATAATTATCTGCATATTGCAACCTGGTTTGCAATCGGGATAATATACCTTTAAATCTCATTTCTTTCTCTCTGCATAATTATCTGCATATTGCAAACTGCTATTGCAATCGGGATAATATACCTTTAAATCTCATTTTCTTTCACTCTGCATCCATGCAGCAGTGACCCTCAGATCTATGAGCAAAAACTAGGTTCTTGATTACATCTATGAACCTAAAGGTTTGGTGTGAGACTGAGTGGTCCTGCAGTTAAGGATATTTAATACTTGCACCTAACATAACATAACATATTACCAAGCCATAACATATATCCTGCAGCATGGATATCACTGAACTTACAAACCGTGTTGGTTCCCTTGCACAAAGCATGGACCATATGCTACAAGGCCTCAGAGAAATTAAAATTGAAAATGATCACATTAGGAAGTTTATTAATGAGCACTTATCTGATAAACCTGCTCCTATTGAATTAACACCTGAACCAACTGTTTCTCCACCTGAAAAATTCTTTGGTGACAGGACTCAGTTTAGAGAATTTAAAAACTCCTGTACTCTGTACTTTTCTTTAAAACCCCGAACCTATACATCTGATCGGGTCAAAGTTCTAACGGTCATCTCATACCTTAGAGGAGAGGCTAAATCCTGGGCTAACGCCTTCTATGAGAACAATGACCCCATATTGGACTCCTTAGATGCTTTTTTCTCTGCCATGTCCCTATTATATGAAGACCATCATAAGCAGAATACTGCTGAGACTGCTCTTAGGAGCCTACGACAAGGTAAAAGAGCAGTAGAAGAATATATCACGGACTTTAAGAGATGGGCACCAGACACCCAATGGAATGAACCTGCTCTGAGAAATCAGTTCAGAACAGGTCTTTCTGAAACATTAAAAGATGAATTAGCCCGTGGTGCTGTTCCTGTGGAATTAGAGAATCTTATGACCTTATGTATCACTGTTGATAGAAGGATAAGAGAACGTAGATCTGAAAGGGCACTATCTGATCCTGTTGCCAAGAAAATCCCGGTATACCATCCTGTGGTCACTGCACCATCTAAATCAAATGATGAACCTATGGAAGTTGCTGTCATGAGGGGTCCTCTAAAACCAGAGGAAAAAGCCAGAAGGAAGCTACATAACTTGTGTTTATATTGCGCAGCAAAGGACCATGCTGTTAGAGACTGTCCTGTGCTTATCAGACAGAAGAGGGGTAAGAATCTACAGCACCAAAATTGCCTTAATAAATTGTCTGCGCTTACCACTCATTTACCAATTTCTGTTCTTTTGCAGTGGCGTCTACAGAAGACAAAAACCCAGGCCGTTATTGACTCTGGTGCATCTGGGAATTTCATTGACCAAGCATTTGTAACAAAACATAAAATACCCACAATAAAAAAAGATAGTGCACAAGCCATAAGATTGGTTGATGGTTTTCTTATGAATACAGGGCCTATCACCCATCACACTACACCCTTACAAGTTATCACACAGAAGGGCCATACTGAGACATGTACATTTGACATTTTGCCCTCTAGTTTATACCCGTTAATTTTTGGTATCAATTGGTTGATAAAGCATGATCCTGATATATCTTGGAAGCAAGGTGTTGTGAATTTTAATTCCACTTACTGTAAGGAAGTCTGTTTTCCCAAAGCTTCTGTGTGTTGTATGACTGATCATGTTTTACCTGAATGTTATAAAGAATTTTCCGATGTGTTTGACAAAGTAGAAGCTCAGAACTTACCCCCCCATAGGTCTTATGACTGTCCGATAGACTTACTACCGGGCAGTTCTATTCCCTTTGGTCATATATACCCTATGTCAGAACCTGAATTGGTTCATTTGAAACAGTACTTAGAGGATAACCTTAAGAAAGGTTTTATAAGACCTTCCACCTCTCCAGCGGGTGCTGCAATGTTTTTTGTTAAAAATAAGGACGGGTCACTTCGTCCTATTATCGACTACAGACAACTTAACAAATGCACCAAGAAAAACAGGTACCCACTCCCACTTATCCCTGAACTTATAGAACGGTTGCAAGGAGCTAAAATTTACACAAAATTAGATCTTAGAGGAGCTTATAACTTGATAAGAATGAGGAAAGGCGATGAGTGGCTAACAGCTTTCCGCACACGTTATGGACTGTATGAATATACAGTAATGCCTTTTGGGCTGTGCAACGCTCCTGCAACGTTCCAGTGTTTTATAAATGACGTATTTCATGACTTACTTGATGTCTGTATGGTCATTTATTTAGATGACATTTTAATCTATTCTGACAATATAACAAACCATCACACCCATGTCAAGCTTGTTTTGTCCAGACTTCGTTCACACCATCTCTATGCCAAGTTAGAGAAATGCATTTTTAATACCACTACTATTTCCTTCTTAGGATACCATGTTTCCCCTTCTGGTATCGCCATGGAAGCAAACAAAGTGGAAGCTATTACTAACTGGAGCACCCCCCGTACAAAAAAGGATGTTCAGAGATTTCTTGGGTTTGCAAACTTCTATAGGAAGTTTATCAAGGGCTTTTCTGAGATTGCTAGACCCTTGACTAAATTAACTCAGAAAAAACCTGGTTTCTCTTGGAATATCCATGCTGAGAACGCATTTAATATATTAAAGGAGAGATTTGTAACAGCACCGATACTCAAATTCCCAGATCCCAGTTTACAGTACACGCTTGAGGTTGATGCTTCTGAGTACGCTCTTGGAGCTGTACTTTCACAAAGAGTTTCACCCAAGGAAGCATTGCATCCAATATCATATTACTCTAGGGTAATGAGCTCAGCCGAGCTAAATTATGCTATTGGTGAAAAAGAGCTTCTTGCTATAAAATCAGCACTAGAGTTCTGGAGACACCTCCTTGAGGGTACTAAACATACTATTCTTATACTTACGGATCATAGAAACCTTGAATATTTAAAAACCAGCAAAACGTTAACATCTAGACAAGTTAGATGGAGCCTCTTCTTTTCAAGATTTGATTTTACCATCACTTACCGCCCGGGTTCCAAAAATACAAAAGCAGATGCGCTTTCAAGGAAGGATCCAAAACCTCAACATTATATACCTCCAGATTCTATCATTCCACAAAATAAGTTCATTGGATTAACTTCAATCACTGAAACCTCTATAAAAGAGTATCAGAGAGCAGATCCAAAACTCCCATTAGCAGACCTACAAAAACGCAGTAGTAATCTGTATTACCATGGAAACCAGATATACATACCAGAACCTCTACGTAATGAATTGATGCATTCTGCACATGATTCTCTTCTTTCAGGACATCCTGGACTTCATAAAACATTACGGATACTTCAAAGAGACTATTGGTGGCCCAATATGAAAAGTTCTGTCTCTTCTTATATTCGATCCTGTTCAGTCTGCGCTACTTGCAAACATTCTAGAACTCGTCCTTATGGTCTTCTACTCTCATTACCAGTTCCTGAAAGACCCTGGAAGGACATAGCAATGGACTATATAGTGGAGCTACCCCCATCCTCTAACCATAACACAATTCTAGTCATTGTTGATCTGTTTTCTAAAATGGCACATTTTATTCCACATATGGGTTTACCAACCGCATCCGAAACAGCCATACTGTTCTTGAATCATGTTGTAAAGTTACATGGACTACCCGACTCCATCACGTCTGATAGAGGATCTCAATTCACCTCTAAGTTCTGGACTCAGTTAAGTTCTATTCTCAAGATTACTAGGAGATTAAGTACTGCTTATCATCCCCAGACTAATGGTCAGTGCGAAAGGACTAACCAGTCTCTTGAACAGTATCTGAGATGCTATTGTACCAACCAACAGGATAATTGGTTCGCTCTGCTGCCTACTGCAGAATTTGCACATAATAACATGACCAACGCATCTACAAAAACTTCGCCATTCTATATTAATTATGGTTTTCACCCTTCATATCATCTTTTCCACAGAACCGATTCCTTGCTACCTACGGTTGATCAGACTGTCAATCTATTGCTGAGGGGTTTTCTGTTCTCAAAACAACCTTACAAGAAGCTCAAGCTTCACAGAAACATCATTATGATTTAAGACGCTCAAAACCCCCTCTTTATAAACCTGGGGATAAGGTTTGGCTAAGTACCAAACCCCTGAAACTCTGTATCCCAAGTAAAAAGCTTGGAAGTCTTTTCATAGGTCCCTATGACATAGTTAAGGTTGTTAATCCAAATGCTGTGACTCTTCAGCTGCCTCCTTCTCTCAGGATACATCCTACATTCCATGTGTCCCTCCTGAAACCTTTCTCTCCGATAAGGGATCCCCCTCATCCTTCGTTGACTAACCCTCCAGTTGTGGATGATGTTGAGTATGAGGTGGATTCTATCTTGGAGTCTCGTTTCTACCGCAATCAACTCCAGTACCTGGTACGATGGAAAGGTTTTGGGGCTGATGAGGACTCCTGGGAACCATACTCTAATTTGTCGGCACCCCGTCTTCTTTCAATTTTTCATCGGAGACATCCCGACCGGCCCAAGCCTTGATCCGCGGAGCGGCTCTTTTTAGGGGGGCGTCCTGTTATGTTCCTGTCCCTTTAAATCAGGATGTTCAGGTATTCACATCCCTATTTAAGGCCCCTCCTCCAGTCTACCTATGCTTGGTAATTTGTATTCACTTAGCTATAAGCTGTGCAACAACGAAGACACCTTGCTGATATTCCTAACCAAGGAATTTACTCATATAACTACAACTGCTGTGTGCTTTTCAACTTTGGATCGACATATACCAGGTTTCCTTGTTTTATCCGGAATCCTTAAAGTATCTCTTACTTGTTAATACTGTTTCTCCCGGCTTCTACATTGAAGCTGTGTATCGGCGTCTGTCGTCACCGTAAGTCTCTGGAGCTCTCTCTCACTCTGGCTGCAAACAACCAACTCCTGTGCTTAATAGCAACTCACCGTGAAGCTGTGGTAACCGTTACTATTCCTTACTGTCTGAAGTTGGTAACGTATTATACCTTAATTCACTTGCTACTTTGAAGGACTATCCTGCATGTTTTACAGTGTAACGCTTATGCAAATTCAGCTACCGTTAACATTCTGATTACCTGTAATGTCTTTCGATTCAGCTTGATGAACTGTGCTAATTATTCTATGTGCTTAATCAAATAATCATACTATTGGTTGTGAAAGACTGCCTGCTGTTTATATGAATTCTAACAACGTTATATACTAACTAAGGACTGCCTGTTAACTAAAAACAACATAACATGTTATAGAGCTCTCCTGCTTACTTTATATAGTAACACCTCCTGGTTGCAACCTGTGTTATTTGAGGCTAACATTCACCTACTATTACTCAATCTTACCTATATCTTTCTTTTATCTACTATCTCTATAATTATCTGCATATTGCAACCTGGTTTGCAATCGGGATAATATACCTTTAAATCTCATTTCTTTCTCTCTGCATAATTATCTGCATATTGCAAACTGCTATTGCAATCGGGATAATATACCTTTAAATCTCATTTTCTTTCACTCTGCATCCATGCAGCAGTGACCCTCAGATCTATGAGCAAAAACTAGGTTCTTGATTACATCTATGAACCTAAAGGTTTGGTGTGAGACTGAGTGGTCCTGCAGTTAAGGATATTTAATACTTGCACCTAACATAACATAACAAATAGCCCTATCAAAATAAAAAAGCCCCCCAAAATAAAAAAAAACCCTAGCCTAAACTAAACTGCCAATAGCCCTTAAAAGGGCCTTTTGCGGGGCATTGCCCCAAATAAATCATCTCTTTTACCTGTAAATAAAAAATACAAACAACCCCCCAACAGTAAAACCCCCCACCCACACAACCAAACCCCCCAAATAAAATCCTATCTAAAAAAACCTAAGCACCCCATTGCCCTGAAAAGGGCATTTGGTTGGGCATTGCCCTTAAAAGGGCATTTAGCTCTTTTTCAGGCCAAACCCTAAGCAAAAAATAAAACCCACCCAATAAACCCTTAAAAAAAACCTAACACTAACCCCCGAAGATCCACTTACAGTTTCTGAAGACTGGACATCCATCCTCAACGAATCCGGGAGAAGTCTTCATCCAAGCGGCAAGAACTCCTCAACGAAGCAAGGAGAGTCTTCATCCAAGCGGCGAGAAGTGGTCCTCCAGACGGGCAGAAGTCTTCTTCAACGGCATCCAGACGGCATCTTCTATCTTCATCTTTCTGATGCGGAGCGGCTCCATCTTAAAGACATCCGGCGCAGAGCATCCTCTTTTGTCAACAGCTCTTCAAGAATGAAGGTTCCTTTAAGGGACATCATCCAAGATGGCGTCCCTTGAATTCCGATTGGCTGATAGAATTCTATCAGCTAATCAGAATTAAAGGTGAAAAAATCCTATTGGCTGATGCAATCAGCCAATAGGATTGAGCTTCAATACTATTGGCTGATCCTATCAGCCAATAGGATTGAGTTTGCATTCTATTGGCTGATTGGAACAGCCAATAGAATGGGAGCTCAATCCTATTGGCTGATTGGATCAGCCAATAAGGAACAGCCAATAGAATACAAGCTCAATCCTATTGGCTGATTGGATCAGCTAATAAGATTGAAGCTCAATCCTATTGGCTGATTGCACCTTTAATTCCGATTGACTGATAGAATTCTAGTGTAAGGTTAGGTGTTAGTGTAAAACAGGTTAGGTTTTATTTTACAGGTAAATTTGTATTTATTTTAACTAGGTAGTTAGTAAATAGTTTATAACTATTTACTAACTAGTCTACCTAGTTAAAATAAATACAAACTTTGCTGTGAAATAAAAATAAAACCTAAAATAGCTTCAATGAAACTATTAGTTATATTGTAGCTATCTTAGTGTTTATTTTATAGGTAACTATTTAGTTTTAAATAGGAATTATTTAGGTATTAATTGTAATTTTTATTTAGATTTATTTTAATTATGTTCAAGTTAGTGGGTGTTAGGGTTAGGGTTACGTTAGGGTTAGGGTTAGACTTATGGTTAGGGGTTAATAACTTTAGTATAGTGGCAGCGACGTTGGGGGCGAAAGATTATGGGTTAATAAGTGTAATGTAGGTGGCGGCGATGTTAGGGGCGGCAGACTAGGGGTTAATAAGTGTAGGTAGGTGTCAACGACATTGGGGGCAGCAGATTAGGGGTTAATAAGTGTAGGTAGGTGGCGGCGATGTCGGGGCGGCAGATTAGGGGTTAATAAGTGTAGGTAGGTGGCAGCGACATTGGGGGTGGCAGATTAGGGGTTAATAAGTGTAATGTAGGTGTCTGCGATGTCGGGGGAAGCAGATTAGGGGTGTTTAAACTCTGGATTTATGTTAGGGTGTTAGGTGTAAACATAACTTTTCTTTCCCCATAGGAATCAATGGGGCTGCGTTACACTTCTTTATTGCAGGTGTTAGGCTTTTTTTAGCCGGCTCTCCCAATTGATGTCTATGGGGAAATCGTGCACGAGCAGTGCTGGTATTTGTGTGCGGTATGGAGCTCAATTTTGCTCAACACTGCAATATGGCCTGCTAACGCCAGGTTTATGAAAACCTGAAGATGGAGGTGAGCGGTGGAAATAACTTGCAAGTTAGCACAGAGTTGCTCATAATGCAAAACTCATAATCTAGCCGATAGTTAGTTGTTATACGCTTAAAATGGACAAGTTTTTATTTAATAAGCACACTAGGACTGAAAATGAAGAGGATACACCACAAACTAGTGGCTGGTGTGTGAAGAAGTGGAAATATCGTAAATATGATGACAATTATATAGGTTTTGGCTTTAGATCAACAAATGTCAATGGTAAAGAAAGACCGCATTGTGTAGTGTGTTTGAAGATTTTGGCTCCAGAATACATGATTCCAAGTAAGCTAAAATGCCATTTAGAAACCAATCATTCAAACATGGTTGGTAAATCTCATGACTTCTTTTCCAGAAAGGTAAAAATTAAAACAACAAGGTACTTTTTCTCAGTATTTGTCAATACCAAACAATGCTCTGCTAGCCTGATATAAAGTAATTTGAGTTTAATACTAATCGCACCAAGTCACCAACTGCACACTGCAACTGTCAGGTATGTAATATAGATTATAAAACTATGGTCTCTCTCTCTCTGATGTTACCTGTCGGTCATTTCCCATCTCAGACCACCATCTGCTCACCTTTAATCTTAATATACAGGCTAAACCTACTTCTACCCCTCTCCCCCGCACCTGTAGAAATCTGCACAGTGTGGACTCTCACCAACTCTCCAACCTTATTCAAATACACCTCCCCCACACTTCCACGATATCCTTCCCTGACCTTGCTACAACCCACTATAACAATACTCTCTCCTCTGCACTTGACACTCTCGCTCCTCCCAAACTTCGCAAAGTCCCACGTTGTCAGCTCCAGCCCAAGCACTCCCAGCAAACACGCTCACCTCTTATACCTTCTCTGTCTCCCACCCTCACTCCAGCTCTTACTCACATATTCAACCTATCCCTTTCTACCGGCTCATTCCCTGCCTCCTTCAAACATGCAAAGGTCACCCCCATCCTCCAAAAACCCTCCCTTGACCCTAACTCTCCTGCAAACTACCGCCCCATAGCACTGCTCCCACTAGCTTAAAAAATCCTTGAAAAACTAGTTTCAATCACCTAATCCACTTCCTGTCCTATAACTCATTGCTCGACCCCCTACAATCTGGCTTCCGTCCCCAACACTCAACTGAGACTGCCCTTACCAAGGTTACTAATGATCTCCTTTCTGTTAAAGACAAACGTTACTACTCTATACTCATCTTACTTGACCTCTCTGCTGCCTTTGACACTGTTGACCATACCCTTCTCCTACGGACTCTCAGCTCTCTTGGTCTCTGTGACACTGCCCTCTCCTGGATTCACTCTTATCTCTCTAACAGATCCTTCGCCATCTCTTTTGCTGGTGACTCCTCCTCTCTATTGTTGTTGCTCTTTCTGTTGGAGTACCTCAAGGCTCTGTCCTGGGTCCTCTACTCTTCTCTATTTACACTTCTTCACTGGGTAAACTTATCAACAGCTATGGCTTCAACTATCACCTCTATGCTGATGATACCCAGATCTACCTATCCACCCCTGCACTCTCTCCTTCTGTCAATTCTCACATCAGTGACTGCTTATCTGGCAAATTCTCCTGTATGGACTCTTACCACCTAAAAATAAACATGTTCAAGACTAAAATACTTCTAATCCCCCCCAATAACTCTACTCCAGTTTCTAATTTTTCTATCTCTGTTGGCGGCATCACTATCTCGCCATCACCCCAAGTCCGCTACCTTGCAGTCACACTTGACTGTAATCTGTCCTTCATTCCCCACATCCAATTGCTCTCTTCATCCTGCCGCAACCATCTATGCAATATCTCCAAAATGCATCCGTTTCTGAGCGCTGAAACTACTAAACAGCTAATACACTCTCTGGTAATTTCCCGACTTGACTCCTGTAATAACCTACTAACTGGCCTCTCTCTCTCCCGCCCCTCTCTCCCCTTCAATCCATCCTAAATGCTTCTGCCAAGCTAATCCACCATTCAGTAACAAATTAATTTCACTTACCTAACAGTTGCTATCATCTGTCACCTCACTAATATCATTCTCACCTTTGCAGTCCCCACCTCCTGTTTCCCATACTCCTACCCATCTAGATTGTAGGTTCCCATGGGAACAGGGCCCTCAATTCCCCCTGTATTTGTCTGTAAAATTCTGTCTTTTATTGTATTGTTTCTCTGTTGTATTTTTATCTTTGTACCCATGGGCAGTGCTGTGTAATCTGTTGGTGCTTTATAAATAAAGAATAATAATAATAATAATTGGGGTGCCTTGAAAATGTTTTCAAACATTTTGAGCCCTGTGAACCGATAAAGTTTGGGAACCACTGTGTTAATGGGTTTGTACGTGTATGTATGATTGTGTGTCTGTAGTAGCCGCCATTATTTGCTAGGTCATCTCCCTTATAATTAATGAAGCTGCATCTATCTCATAACCCTTCACTTCTAGATGCATAAAATGAGTTGTAGTGTGAAGATTACAACCAAATTGAAAAAAAAAAAAAAAAACATCCGTGTATAAAACAGTCCACTCTAACATATGTACAAAAGAAAACAACAACAGTGAAAAAAAAGCATGGCTTATCTCTGCCTGTATCTCTGCCCACATGTATTTTAAAGCATTTGTTTGTTGCAGTACTATAAATATTCTTGTGCTTGTCTCATTACGCAATATCACATGTTTAGTAATACTGAATAAGTGCATTGGCAATAAATTATAATAATAATAATAATATTTTAGTATAGTAAAATTATTAAAAACAACCTAAAGTACATTATAACTGAAGAGCAACAAAAACAAAAAATGCATAATTTCCATATAAAATGCTTGCATAAGGCTTTAATAATAGGGAGCGCAATTAAGAGGTAAACGCCCTAATGAGAGGTAGTGTGGTGTGTAGGCTGCAAATATGTTTTTGGGGTGGGTACAAACTATTTGTTTAAAAATAGGGCTTGGGTGATCATGCAACCCCTAGAAACTTCATGGTATCTGTAGATTCATCTTAAGTTTATCAGCGTTTATCTGCAGAGAATTAATGCGCCTTTGGTGCATTGGTACCTCAACACATATGTCTGAATCCTGAAAGGTAGCAGATAAGTATAAGGGAGTTGGAGAGGACTTTCCCCCCCCCCCCCCAAATCCTGGACCTCTTTTTCACTCCCTTTTCTGGTGTGTCTCCTTTCCCCCCCTTATTTCCTCCATTAAGTACATTAGTTCATCTCTCTCCTTTCCTCTGCTAATGTGGCGTCTGCAAACTTTTACTGTGGTCCATGTCCCCTCCATATTGTTTGTGCTGTCAGGCCAGGCAGGGTCTCCATTAGATCACCCTGTGTGGGTACTTACCACTCTGCTATAGGCATGATCTTAGTGGGTCCTTCAGTGACATCAGGTGTAGTGGTGTTAGGATCCTTTCAGATATTTTGCTATCAAACCAATCCTGGCTGGTAGTCTTGTTATCCCGGCGTCAAGTGGAGTGATAACGAAAAATCTATTAGGATAGTAGCGATAGGACCCAGGTGGAAGATGACTATTGTATAGGAGAATAATAAGAAACTGAATACCAGGAAGAGACCGGAAGGTCAAAGCAGAGTAGAAAAGCTAGGGGTCAACCCAAACAGTTACAGGAAGCAAATTAAGAATCCAGAAGAGTAGTCAGGGAAATCCAAGGTCAGAACCAATCGGCAAAAACAAACAAGTTGAAATCAGCAGGCAGAAGAATAGTCAAAAGGTCCAGGTTACAAGCCAAAGTTCAATATCAAAATATATAGCACAAAACACACCCAGAGATAAACCTAATACAAGGGCAATGAAATAGAGAAACTGAATGACTTTTAAAAGAAAAAAGTGCACCAAAGGTGACACGATGCGTCACAGGTGATGCGAGATGGAACAACCTGGCATCAAAATACTGTCATGGCAACCTGGAGTCATAACAGGTGGGACTTATAGCAGAGTCCATTTTTGCCCTCTCTTCTTTAGTGGAATGGCAGCTTGTTTTTTTTCACTGGCAGTAGCGTTGGTGGCTGAAAAGCTATATCTTATTATTTAGATTTTTTCCTCTAATTGGGAGCAAAATTCAAGCCAATGCCAGGACTTGATGTTCACACTGAGATCTTTGATGCAAGATTTTGGGATGCCATTGGCTGCTGATAAAACTCAAGGATTTTGCATGTATAATAAATTCTTTGGGCATTAAAATGTATTTGGTAGCAATGCAGTGTTGTTTGCTCATTGATAAGGTGTGCCGTATGCTGGAGGCAATTTGAACAGCTGACTTAGTTCATAGGCTCTTAGTACAGGAGCAGTAGTCATTGCTATACTTGTTTAATGTTGCTGCATTGTTAGTTCTATGGCCAGAATTTTCAACAGAAGGCTGGAAGGGCCACTGCAAGTGTGATGATAGTAACTTTCAAGTACAGTCATGGCCAAAAATATTGGCACCCCTGCATTTCTGTCAGATAATGCACTACTTCGCCCAGAAAATTGTTGCAATTACAAATAAATTTTTAGGCATTCTCATGTTTATTTCTTTTGTTTGTATTGGTGTAACACAAAAAAGTGGAGAAAAAAAGCCAAATCTGACATATTTCATGCAAAACTCCAAAATGGACTGGACAAAATTATTGGCACCTTCTCAAAATTGTAAGAAATAATTGCATTCCAAGTTTGTGATGCTCCTGTAATTTGAATTTAAACTCGCCTGTATCAATTAACAGGTGCTGACAATATGGAAATCACACCGGCAAACAGTTAAAATGGTGAAAAATGTACTCAACCTTTCTGCTGTATGTCTCTGTGTGCCACATTGAGAATGGAGAAGTGAAAGAGCAGCAAAGAATTGTCTGAGGATTTGATAACAAAAATTGTGGAAAAGCATGGACAATCTCAAGGTTACAAGTCCAGAGATCTTAGGTCCGCAAGACATCGCTGAATGCGGAGAGCAATATGCTCTCCGTATTCAGCATTGCACCAGCAGCTCACAAGAGCTGCTGGTGCAACGCCGCCCCCTGCAGACTCGCAGCCAATGGGCCAGCAGCAGGGGGTGTCAATCAACCCGATCGTACACGATCGAATTGAATACCGCCGATTCCTGTCCGCCTGCTCAGAGCAGGCGGACAGGGTTATGGAGCAGCGGTCTTTGACTCGCTCGCTGAAGACTCGCCAGAAACATGTGCCGTCAAGCTCCGTTCGGAGCTTGATAGATAGGCCCCATCATCTCTTTTTGTTATGGAGCAAATTTGCGCTCCTGCGAGTGCTTACTTAAACTCAACTTTTTTTACTATTGCGCACCCAGTTGTGCATGTATTACAGGTCACAAGTAAAACTTTTGCGCTCTCGCGGTCGCATCCTTGCGCAAAATAAAAGACTTTGTGAAGTTAAGAAAACAGAGAATTGCATTCCCCCATAGACTTTAATGGAGCCACGTTTTGAAAAAAAAAAAAATAACAGCCGCCAGTTTGCACAAACACGAGCGCAGGATTGCAATGATATATATATGTATTGCTATACATATGTATATCTGTATTTATATGTGTAAACATGTCTGTAAATATATATCATACTTTTGATCCTTCCTCCAACAACCCCTCTATCACAGCATATAGCAACTACCTGACTAGGATTAACCAAGATTCTGTGAACCACAGGAGATATAGAAACAATCTAACGAAAGATGAACAAAGGGCTCTGAAAACACTTAGTGAAGATGAGACAATCGTGATTCGCCCTGCGGATAAGGGCGGGGGGGTTGTGGTCATGAACGCAGACGACTATAAAACCGAGATTCTTCGTCAACTTTCTGACACAACTACCTACAAGATCTTACCTGGTGATCCTACATTAAAACTCAAACGCGAGATTGATCACAAAATTTCAATATGGAAAGAGACAGGCATGATTTCTGAGCATGAAGCAAGATTCCTTCAAAGAGACTTTCCTATTACCCCTGTTCTCTATACGTTGCCTAAGATCCATAAAAATTTGCACAATCCACCGGGCAGACCGATTGTCTCTGCAAGGGGTTCGCTCTTACAATCTTTGGCAATCTATACTGACCATTACTTACAACCCATTGTACAATGTATGAGATCTTATACACGTGATTCATCCACGTTCATACGGGACATATGTGAATTAAGGGACATCACTGATAATGATCTATTGGTGACAATGGACGTTTCAAGTCTATATACTGTTATCCCTCATTCATTAGGGATAGCAGCAGTGACCAACTGCTTGAGACGGACTCCGTATGTTGGCCCCCCAGAGGAAGTTCTCCTGGAACTGTTGTCCATCTGTTTAAGAGAAAACTTCTTTTGATTTGACAAGAAATTTTACCTACAGATAGCTGGCACAGCGATGGGGTCCAATGTGGCCCAATCGCTGGCAAATCTATTTATGGCAGAATATGAAACCATCCAAATGTGAGTATATGACAATCCTGCCATAAAATTTTATTGCAGATATATAGATGACCTGTTCCTGGTCTGGCAAGATGGTATGGAGTCATTCAACACATGGATTGAATCACTTAACATGATTAACAGCACTATCAGATTCCAACATGTAGCTGATTATACATCTGTTGATTACCTCGATGTGAGAGTATACAAAACCAATGGAATATTAGGCACCACCTTATTCAGAAAGAAAACGGATCGTAATTCTATATTACATGCTGACAGTTGCCATCAACCATCATTAATCCGGAACATCCCTAAAGCCCAATTTCAGAGGGTGATCCGTAACAATACGGATACAATAAAGTGTGATACACAGCTGAATGAAATGATTGACAGATTTGACCAACGGGGTTACAAAAAGCCGTTTTTACGCTCAATGCGTAACCAAGTAGTGAATGGAGAACCAGAGGACAAGATATGTACAACTGAAAAGATGTCACAACTCACTTTTGTCACTACGTATACCCCGGACCAACATCTCCTAGCGAATGCCATTAAGGAAGAATGGAGACTGATCCAGGCCGATGTGTCATTACCATTTACGCATTGGAATGCTCCACGACTGGCATATAGGAGAGGGAAGAGCTTAAAGGACCATCTAATGAAAGCTGATTACCACTCATCCACCGATAAAGAGTCTTGGTTAAAACGTAAAAATGGTTGCTTCAAGTGTTTGGGTTGTGTGACCTGTAACAGTATGCATGCAGGCAAGACGTTCCAACATCTGGAAAGACGGAAGAAATATAATATCAAATACTTCTTGACCTGTACAACCACATATATCATCTACCTTTTGAACTGTCCATGTGGATTATTCTATGTGGGCAAGACGATTGACGATGCCCGGACCCGGATGGCGAACCATCGGTCAGCTATCAGAGCTGCCCTGAAGAATAATAAGGCAGAACAACCAGTAGCATGACATTTCTTGGAGAATCATCATACTGTCACGGATCTACGTTTCCGTATAATTGATCATGTTCCAGTTCCAAACAGAGGTGGCAACAGAGCTAAGATTCTTCTTCAGAAAGAAGCAAGATGGATCCACGAACTTGGAACTCTAGCCCCTGGAGGATTGAATATGCAAACAGGATGGCAGTCTTTCTTATGAGGAATTATGATGACCTATGATCTGCCTATTATGAGGGTCCATGGTCCTTTTCTTGATGAGAGCTTGCAATACCATTCAACCTTTACTCTTTTTCCCCCTTCTTTTCTTTTCTTTCTTTTTTCTCCGTTTTTTCTTCTCTTTGTTCTCTTTTTTCTCTTTTTTTTTTTTTCTTCCTTTTCTTCAGCTTCTTACATCAGTCTAAAATTGACCTTGGATTGTTTGTTAACAGAACTGTTGCAATTTGCTTTATATCATACTGATTTATGTATAGGACCAATTGTTTTTAATTTCTGGCCCTTCTTTGGGGTCATTTTATATGATTATATATGTTTTATTGTTGTCTTGTGTGCACACTCTTTTTCACTATTATTCTTGGTTTTCTTGTCCTGATTCTATTTTCGCCTGACAGTGGTTGAGCCCCTATGGAGTGTATATGTGAGTTTTTTACAATTGTTCATGGTGGACACTATGCCCTTTATGCTTGATACAGACACTGTGTTGATAGAAAATGTGGTGTTGGGATCCTGAGGATCGAGGTGGATATCTTTTTTCTGATTGGTGTAGGTTATGTAATTGCACTTTATTTTATCTTTTGTTGTTCAATTTTTAATGTTTGGTTTTGCTTTTCACATGGGGAATCGGCTATCATGGATAGTGATATGTAGGTCGGTGGTACCTACAGCAACGTGTGGGTGGATACACGGTGCTATTTAGAGTTCTATAATAGATTTGAATATTGTATACATATCACCCTATGGGTTCTCTGAGTTAGATGGGCATTGGATGTTTATGTTTATTATTTTCTCAGAATTGTTTAAGCCTATTAATAGGGGTGATTGAGTGTCATTATAATCATGTCATGAATACCCTAGGATATTAATAGGTAAATAGCGGTCATGCAGTCTTTCTTTTAATTTTATTTTTTATTTTTGGTAATTCTGATTTTTATTCTTGTATCTGTTGACACATTGTACTGAATATCTATGTGATCTGTTGTATGGATAGGACACTGACATATGATGCCTGCATATAAACTTGTGGGCTTGAACATAACGCTACACGATAGACATAGCTGACTTGAGTGACTATAAATGATCATACATGGATTTGATGCGTCCTTACAGTGAGGAGGTCGTCTGGTATTATGCATGGTGAATTCACTAGTGTACTCCCATTGCTGCTGTTGGCCTATCAGTAATTTGTTGTTCTATTGGTGGGTGTGGCTGAGCTTCACTGCGGTCGGCTATGTGAGCTGTCGGTTTTTGCGAGTGAGACATTCTAATGCCGGGTGTCACTTTGTTACAATGAGCCTATCACTGGTGCATTTTGCTGTGATCCGGAATCGGATAGGAATGGGTGTGACCTAGTGTCACCATGGTTGGCTCTATCATGTAAATAGCAGTCATATGGCCTTTCTCTGTGACTGTGGGACACTAATATGTATGTTTGTATTACACGCATATAAGTTGTGTGCTATAATGGAATGCTGTGGATTTGATCATGCGGATTTGTTGTGTCCGATATTACGATCAGCAGGGTGAGTTTACTAGTGCACTCCTATCACCGCTGAGAGCCTATCAGGGGTTTGTTATTCTTTTGATCCCCAACCAATGGAATTTGGGTGGGTGTGGCTGAGCTGCACTGCGATCGGCCTTGTATACTGTCAGACAGGTTCTGGCTGTGAGTGAGACAGTTTTGCGCCGACGATAGTGGTGTATTTGCTCGGTATTTGTTTTATTTACATATACATTTATCTGTGTGATTGATATGGTTAGTGAATCGCACAGATCCAATATTGACTATGACTCCCATGGGGGGCGTGTGTCTCCTGTATTTGGAATGTTCCATTTGTGGGCTCCCACTTTGCCAGGGATATATATTATTATGGACTATCAGTGAGGGATACTGAAGTAATTTTTACACACTTTTATTTTGATACACTTTGTTTGCTCTGCCATATATTTATTATGGATATACACTTGTTACACGAGTTTAAACTTGACACTAGACAGTTATTCTATAGTACATTTTTCTGTCAATTTTTCTGTCAATTGGTACAGTCCTGGTGTGTTTGCACACGGCCTCCATTCATTGGTGGCCTCTTTGGGGGAGGGTTTAACAGGCCTTTATTAGTCTGTTTGTTTGCAGTTTCTGTTGGTCAGAGGAAGGGACTCTGTTTGTCCCGAAACGTCACTAATAAAATTCTATTTTGATGATTTATCTGAAGACTAGTGAGTGCTTTCTTTGACTTTGCTGATGAATTTCCCTACAGAGCACCCTGGCAGCTGATGGTATTTGGTGAGAGTGCATATACCCCCTCTTGTTCTTGGCTATATATATATATAATATTTTTACATGTTCCTATGGATCCATATACAAAAGCGCTTTTGGCCCGTTTTTCTTTTCCTCATATCTTTCAGCCCTTATAAATTTTTATTGCAATTATTTAAAATAATTTTTATTAGATGGTGTTATGATGAGTATAACCATACTTTTAAAGGTATTATTTATGTGTTTTGTGACACTTTTTTGACTTGCGTAACAGTTAACCAGAGCTCTTAAGTAGTGGTAATCATTTTTGCTCTAGTCGGGTTGCGCTCGTATTAGTTGAAAGTAAAATGATTTCTATCTAGCAGTAACCCGATTAACGCAAAAATCCAAACTTATGGCTAGATTTAGAGTTTTGTCGGTAACGACCCGCGTAGCTAACGCTGGCTTTTTTCTGGCCGCACCTTTAAAATAACTCTGGTATTGAGAGTCCACAGAATGGCTGCGTTAGGCTCCAAAAAAGGAGCGTAGAGCATATTTAACACAACTGCAACTCTCAATACCAGAGTTGCTTACGGACGCGGCCAGCCTCAAAAACGTGCTCGTGCACGATTCCCCCATAGGAAACAATGGGGCTGTTTGAGCTGAAAAAAAACCTAACACCTGCAAAAAAGCCGCGTTCAGCTCCTAACGCAGCCCCATTGTTTCCTATGGGGAAACACTTCCTACGTCTGCACCTAACACTCTAACATGTACCCCGAGTCAAAACACCCCTAACCTTACACTTATTAACCCCTATTCTGCAGCCCCCGCTATCGCTGACCCCTGTATATTATTTTTAACCCCTAATCTGCCGCTCCGTAAACCGCCGCTACTTACATTATCCCTATGTACCCCTAATCTGCTGCCCCTAACACCGCTGACCCCTATATTATATTTATTAACCCCTAATCTGCCCCCCACAACGTCGCCTCCACCTGCCTACACTTATTAACCCCTAATCTGCCGACCGGACCTGAGCGCTACTATAATAAAGTTATTAACCCCTAATCCGCCTCACTAACCCTATAATAAATAGTATTAACCCCTAATCTGCCCTCCCTAACATCGCCGACACCTAACTTCAATTATTAACCCCTAATCTGCCGACTGGAGCTCACCGCTATTCTAATAAATGTATTAACCCCTAAAGCTAAGTCTAACCCTAACACTAACACCCCCCTAAATTAAATATAATTTTAATCTAACGAAATTAATTAACTCTTATTAAATAAATTATTCCTATTTAAAGCTAAATACTTACCTGTAAAATAAATCCTAATATAGCTACAATATAAATTATAATTATATTATAGCTATTTTAGGATTAATATTTATTTTACAGGTAACTTTGTAATTATTTTATCCAGGTACAATAGCTATTAAATAGTTAAGAACTATTTAATAGCTAAAATAGTTAAAATAATTAAAAATTTACCTGTAAAATAAATCCTAACCTAAGTTACAATTAAACCTAACACTACACTATCAATAAATTAATTAAATAAAATACCTATAATTATCTACAATTAAACCTAACACTACACTATCAATAAATAAATTAAATACAATTCCTACAAATAAATACAATGAAATAAACTAAAGTACAAAAAATAAAAAAGAACTAAGTTACAAAAAATAATTTTTTTTTACAAACATTAGAAATATATTACAACAATTTTAAACTAATTACACCTACTCTAAGCCCCCTAATAAAATAACAAAGCCCCCCAAAATAAAAAAATGCCCTACCCTATTCTAAATTACTAAAGTTCAAAGCTCTTTTACCTTACCAGCCCTGAACAGGGCCCTTTGCGGGGCATGCCCCAAGAAGTTCAGCTCTTTTGCCTGTAAAAAAAAACATACAATACCCCCCCCCCAACATTACAACCCACCACCCACATACCCCTAATCTAACCCAAACCCCCCTTAAATAAACCTAACAATAAGCCCCTGAAGATCTCCCTACCTTGAGTCGTCTTCACCCAGCCGAGCCAAATTCTTCATCCAAGCAGAGCAAGAAGAGGTCCTCCATCCGGTAGAAGTCTTCATCCAAGAGGCATCTTCTATCGTCATCCATCCGGAGCGGAGCGGCAGCATCCTGAAGACCTCCGACGCGGAACATCCATCCTGGCCGACGACTGAACGACGAATGACGGTTCCTTTAAATGACGTCATCCAAGATGGCGTCCCTCGAATTCTGATTGGCTGATAGGATTCTATCAGCCAATCGGAATTAAGGTAGGAAAAATCTGATTGGCTGATTGAATCAGCCAATCAGATTGAGCTCGCATTCTATTGGCTGATCGGAACAGCCAATAGAATGCAAGCTCAATCTGATTGGCTGATTGGATCAGCCAATCGGATTGAACTTGATTCTGATTGGCTGATTCCATCAGCCAATCAGAATATTCCTACCTTAATTCCGATTGGCTGATAGAATCCTATCAGCCAATCGGAATTCGAGGGACGCCATCTTGGATGACGTCATTTAAAGGAACCATCATTCGTCGTTCAGTCGTCGGCCAGGATGGATGTTCCGCGTCGGAGGTCTTCAGGATGCTGCCGCTCCACTCCGGATGGATGACGATAGAAGATGCCTCTTGGATGAAGACTTCAATCGGATGGAAGACCTCTTCTGCCCCGCTTGGATGAATACTTCTACCGGATGGAGGACCTCTTCTTGCTCCGCTTGGATGAAGAATTTGGCTCGGCTGGGTGAAGACGACTCAAGGTAGGGAGATCTTCAGGGGCTTAGTGTTAGGTTTATTTAAGGGGGGTTTGAGTTAGATTAGGGGTATGTGGGTGGTGGGTTGTAATGTTGGGGGGGAAATTGTATGTTTTTTTTTACAGGCAAAAGAGCTGAACTTCTTGGGGCATGCCCCGCAAAGGGCAAAGGGCCCTGTTCAGGGCTGGTAAGGTAAAAGAGCTTTGAACGTTAGTAATTTAGAATAGGGTAGGGCATTTTTTTATTTTGGGGGGCTTTGTTATTTTATTAGGGGGCTTAGAGTAGGTGTAATTAGTTTAAAATTGTTGTAATATATTTCTAATGTTTGTAAATATTTTTTTATTTTTTGTAACTTAGTTCTTTTTTATTTTTTGTACTTTAGTTAGTTTATTTCATTGTATTTATTTGTAGGAATTGTATTTAATTTATTTATTGATAGTGTAGTGTTAGGTTTAATTGTAGATAATTATAGGTATTTTATTTAATTAATTGATTGATAGTGTAGTGTTAGGTTTAATTGTAACTTAGGTTAGGATTTATTTTACAGGTAAATTTGTAATTATTTTAACTATTTTAGCTATTAAATATTTCTTAACTATTTAATAACTATTGTACCTGGTTAAAATAATTACAAAGTTACCTGTAAAATAAATATTAATCCTAAAATAGCTATAATATAATTATAATTTATATTGTAGCTATATTAGGATTTATTTTACAGGTAAGTATTTAGCTTTAAATAGGAATAATTTATTTAATAAGAGTTAATTAATTTCGTTAGATTAAAATTATATTTAAGTTAGGGGGTGTTAGTGTTAGGGTTAGACTTAGCTTTAGGGGTTAATACATTTATTAGAATAGCGGTGAGCTCTGGTCGGCAGATTAGGGGTTAATAATTGAAGTTAGGTGTCGGCGATGTTAGGGAGGGCAGATTAGGGGTTAATACTATTTATTATAGGGTTAGTGAGGCGGATTAGGGGTTAATAACTTTATTATAGTAGCGGTGCGGTCCGCTCGGCAGATTAGGGGTTAATAAGTGTAGGCAGGTGGAGGCGACGTTGAGGGGGCAGATTAGGGGTTAATAAATATAATATAGGGATCGGCGGTGTTAGGGGCAGCAGATTAGGGGTACATAGCTATAATGTAGGTGGCGGCTCTTTGCGGTCGGCAGATTAGGGGTTAATTATTGTAGGTAGCTGGCTGCGACGTTGTGGGGGGCAGGTTAGGGGTTAATAAATATAATATAGAGGTCGGCGGTGTTAGGGGCAGCAGATTAGGGGTACATAAGGATAACGTAGGTGGCGGTCGGCAGATTAGGGGTTAAAAAATTTGTATCGAGTGGCGGCGATGTGGGGTGGCCTCGGTTTAGGGGTACATAGGTAGTTTATGGGTGTTAGTGTACTTTAGAGTACAGTAGTTAAGAGCTTTATGAACCGGCGTTAGCCCAGAAAGCTCTTAACTACTGACTTTTTTCTGCGGCTGGAGTTTTGTCATTAGATTTCTAACGCTCACTTCAGACACGATTCTAAATACCGGAGTTAGAAAGATCCCATTGAAAAGATAGGATACGCAAATGACGTAAGGGGATCTGCGGTATGGAAAAGTCGCGGCTGAAAAGTGAGCGTTAGACCCTTTTTTTAATGACTCCAAATACCGGCGGTAGCCTAAAACCAGCGTTAGGAGCCTCTAACGCTGGTTTTCACGGCTACCGGCAAATTCCAAATCTAGGCCTTAGAAAATTGTGTCCGCATTCATGTATTCCCCAATAGAAGTCAATAAAGAAAAAAAGTGGGAAAAAAACACCCCACTCTTGCGCAAATCCGATCGCATATTCTCATTTGTGCTAACCCGACATGTAAATATGAATATTTCACATTCCAATGTTCTTTACGTAACTGAATATGTTCTATTTCATCATAAATATATATTTCTACAAATATATCTGATATATATATATATAGGAATATCTATTTAAAATACATAGAACATATTCTGCTATGTGCAGAACATGGGAATGTGAAATATTTACAGTAAATACATTGGGCCCTATTTATCAAGCTCTGTATGGAGCTTGATGCCCCGTATTTCTGGCGAGCATTCAGGCTCTCTAGAAACACAAGTTATGAAGCAGCGGTCTAAAAACAGCTACTCCATAACCTGTCCGCCTGCTCTGAGGCGGCGGACAGACATCGCTGTAAATCAACCCAATCCAAAACGATCGGATTGATTGACACCCCCTGCTAGTGGCCCCAAATCTGCAGGGGGGCTATATTTCACCAGCAGTTCACAAGAACTGCTTGTTTAATGATAAATCACTGTGGGAATTTATCAATGTGCAGCGGACATGATCCGAAATATTGGATCATGTCCGCTCGCAGATTAGTAAATAGGCCCCATAGTTAAAACCTTTCTAAAAAATAAATATATTGCATAAATATGTTTTCACATGTTTTCACATATTTCATCTACTTAAAGGGCAAGTCAACCCAAAATTTATAAGAACTTATTTTGATTTTGTTATAATAGCAAATTAAAGGGATAGGAAAGTCAAAATTGAACTTGCAGGATTCAGATAGAGCATGTCATTTTAAAAAACTTTTAAATTCCCTTGTATTTTAAAATTGGCCAATTTTTCATTGGTCTGTCCGACATGATCCATTCAGCGGATCATGTCCGACAGACATCGATGAATGCAGACAGCATACGCTGTCAGCATTTATCATTGCACAAGCAGTTCTTGTGAACTGCTGGTGCAATGCTGCCCCCTGCAGATTCACGGCCAATCGGCCGGTAGCAGGGGGTGTCAATCAGCCCGATCGTATAGGATTGGGCGGATTGATGTCCGCAGCCTCAGTCTTAGCTGCGAGTCTGAAGGCTCTCACGGAAACAGGGGGCTCAAGCACCATTTGGAGCTTGATAATTCGGCCCAATAGTGTTGACTTCTATGCACATATCCGTTCCTACACAGATATACATACAATCACACTTTCCATTTATAGTTTTTAACATTGCAGCATCCAATGTAGGCATAAAAAAAGATGATTAAAAGAAAGCATGATTAGATATTAGGAACTAATGCTTCAACTTTATGAAATAAAATGTTAAAGGACCAGAAAATACAGTAGATTCACATAAGCAATAAATACATGATAAAAAGACAATGCAATAGCACTTCAAATGAGTAGTAGCCGATTTTCAAGATTATGGCTATTTCCACTCCTCCTGTATCATGTGACAGCCATTAGCCAATCACAAATGCATAGACGTATATTCTGTGAAGTGTTGCACATGCTCAGTATCAGCTGGTGACTCAGAAAGTGTAAATATAGAAAGACTGCACATTTTGTTAATGAAAGTAAATTGGAAAGTTGTTTAAAATTGCATGCTCTAGCTCAGTGTTTTTCAACAGTGTGCCGTGAGAGATCCTCAGGTGTGCCGCGGCAGACTGACAACAGTGTGACATATTTTTTAAACTTTGCTTGTTTTTTTACTCCCAGTGCAGGGGTGTCCCTCTTTCAAATTTTGAAATATTGGGAGGTATATGACAGGCTCATCAGGCAGACATCATTTACAACCATGACATATTGACATTCGTTCACAGACAATCATTATGATTGTTTGTGAATGAATGTCAATATGTCACGTATAGTTTGTAGGAGGCATGGCATGACAGCACAGTACATACATTATGTGTGTGTGTATGTGTATATATATATATGCTGTATTAGGCTACAATGTGTGATTTTTTTTTAAATTTTGGGATGGTGGTGTGCCACAGGATTTTTTAATGTAAAAAAGTGTGCCACGGCAAAAAAAAGGTTAAAATTCACTGCTCTAGCTGAATCATGAACATTTAATTTTGAATTGAGTGTCCCTTAAAGGTATTGAAATTACAGATGTTACTTGTAAAAAACGTTAATAAAAGTATTATACTTATAATAATCACTACTTCAAACTTGGACAGCCATAATATCATATTTTATTTGTCATATACTGACAATAATATCAAGACTATGTTTATATGGTCTCAACTATTCATTCATTTTGTGGAAAATAACTTCTGTATTTTAGATCCAATAGACACTATATTTTGATGCTAAGCATATATTAATGTCTACAGTTGATACATTTTATTTCCAGTAATTATGATGTTCTAAGTGTCATTTACACACATAACAAAGTTGGAGAGTTTCAAAGTAACGATTTACCAAACATAAACTGGAATTAGCTACATAGTTTCCAGCTGTATGAATTGAGCACAGTCTCTTTATAGTATATGTAGATTATCTATATATTTTTTTTAAAATATCTGTGGAGAAGATTAAAGGGACACTGAACCCAATTTTTTTCTTTTGTGATTCAGATAGAGCATGCAATTTTAAGCAACTTTCAAATGTACTCCTATTATCAATTCTTCGTTCTCTTGCTATCTTTTTTTGAAAAATAAGGCATCTAATCTTTTTTTTTTTGTTCAGTACTCTGGACAGCCCTTTTTTTATTGGTGGATGAATTTATCCACCAATCAGCAAGAACAACCCAGGTTGTTCACCAAAAATGGGCCAGCATCTAAACTTTCTTAAGATTCTTGCATTTCAAATAAAGATACCAAGAGAATAAAGAAAATTTGATAATAGGAGTAAATTAGAAAGTTGCTTAAAATGTCATACTCTATCTGAATCACAAAAGAAAAAATTTGGGTTCAGTGTCCCTTTATGTTTTTTACTATTTTTTCCACCGGGGGCATATGTGTGTGTATATATATATATATATATATATATATATATATATATATATATATATATATATATATATATATATATATATATATATATATATATATATATATATATATATATATATTATATATATATATTATATATATATATATATTATATATATATATATATATATATTATATATATATATTATATATATATTATATATATATATTATATATATATATATTATATATATATATTAAATATATATATATATATATATATATATATAAATATATAGGTAAAAAGAGGACAGAACAAATCAGTGCTAAGTGTGTAACCCCAAGATAAATAATCTAGATGTAAAGTGTATGAACAGGCTGCCTGATACCTGGAATATGGACAGTAGTAAGGTCCCCACCTAACAGTGTCCTGTATCCAGAAAATAAATAAAAAAATGTGTGAGAAGAGTGTTATCAAGGCGCACTATTCATGTGGAAGATTATATATGAAGAGGACAAATAGTGTGGCTAAATCACACGTAGCTGTATAGATCTAAAATCTTAACAGATAATATCAAGAAAATCAAATAAAGCACATAGTACACACCAATATCCTATGTGGATTAATTTGATTATTTACTCTTTCAAGATTTTTTTTCTTTTCAAGGTGTGTTCTCTTTCTCAAATCCACAAAGCTGATAAATTAGTTCATAAAACAGATAGTCCAATTATGAATCAAATAGAAACATAGAAACATAGATATTGACAGCAGATAAGAGCCATAGGCCCAGCAAGTCTGCCCGATATTACCTAACAGTATAAACTTATCTAGTTGGTAGGATAGCCTTATGCTTGTCCTAGGCATTTTTAAAGTCCCGTACAGTGTTTGTCTTTACTACCTCTTGAGGAAGTTTATTCCATAAATCAATCACTCTTTCTGTAAAGAAGTGCTTCCTCAAATTACTCCTGAATCTACTACCCTTTAGCTTGAGCTCATGACCAAGCTAAAGGGTAGTAGATTCAGGAGCCTTATGCTTGTCCTAGGCATTTTTAAAGTCCCGCACAGTGTTTGTCTTTACTACCTCTTGAGGAAGTTTATTCCATAAATCAATCACTCTTTCTGTAAAGAAGTGCTTCCTCAAATTACTCCTGAATCTACTACCCTTTAGCTTGAGCTCATGACCCCTTGTTCTTGAATTTTCCATTTTATGTAAAATACCCACAGCCTCAGTTTTACTAAACCCTTTAATTTACTTGGAAGTTGCTATCATATCACCTCTTTCCCTTCTCTCCTCTAAGCTATACATATTTAGGTCATTGAGCCTATCCTGGTACGTTTTATTTTTTAGACCATGTACCATTTTGGTAGCCCTCCTTTGCACAGATTCAAGTTTGTTAATATCCTTCTGAAGATATGGCCTCCAGAACTGCACACAATACTCAAGATGAGGCCTAACTAATGATCTATAAAGTGGCATAAAAACCTTACTATTTCTGCTGCAAATACCTCTACCAATACATCCAAGCAATGCAGAAATGCAGGTCACCATGTATTAAAAGTAGGATCTTTTCATGAAATATCCACACATAAATAAAAGTGCCCACTTACTAAAAGCAACCTTAATCGTATGAGGTAAGTATTGCGTCCCTTTAAGGAAGCCTGTCACGTATGTAGCAATTCAGGTATCCGCTTCAAATGCCACCTCAGTATGGTAGAAGATCTCCCTCTTTCAGGATCTGTTCCGTGTACTCCTCTCAGCAGCACAAGGTATCGGATATAAAGAGAGAGAAACAAGAACAAACCAATAGTGTAACACTGTATGCCAACTGTATAAAATATTTTATTACACACTTTGATAAAAAATGCTCACATTTGACAACCTCAATCCAATATGAGGTATCAGTAAAACATATAGTGCCGGTGTCGACAAAATGCAATTCCCAAAATTACACTCGTATGGCAAATGTGAATGTAAGTTCCATCAAACACACATACAGGAACGGTGTAGAGTACAAAGTCTATAAAAATATTCTACTTCCGTGTTTCAAAGGTTTAAAAAATGTGTTACCTTCTTCATCAGAGAATCTATACAGCTACGTGTGATTTAGCCACACTATTTGTCCTCTGTCATATATAATCTTCCACATGAATAGTGCGCCTTGATACCACCCTTCTCACACATATATATATATATATATATATATATATATACATAGAAGGGGACTGCACTCTCATACCGGACCGGGTAAACATCCCATGACCCTGTAACATGCTTGTAAGTGAGTGCTGGACTTTCTCTGTGTGTTGTATTAATTTGTTTTGTAATTTTCCCAATGGTTCTTAAACCCAAACCTGTCTGGGGTTAACTGCCTGTGACTCTGGGGACAGCACAGCTTCCTGTGAGTGCCGGTAAGCACTCAGGGCTGAGCATGTTACAGGGTCATGGGATGTGTACCCGGTCCGGTATGAGAGTGCAGTCCTATTCCGTGTTTTGTATTTGTCTAGGGTGATTACATAAGCCTGTGCACCCTTCCCTTGTTCCCAGTTTGTTTGGATTTGAGAGCTTGCAATGTGTGGCTGTTTTAGGGTCCCAGGTATTGGAAAGGACCTTGACGAGGTACCTGGGCTTGTACCATTTGGCCAGATGCGGTAACTAACCTTTCCATTTTTGCTTTTAAATCTTAGCTTAGAGCTTGTAAGTGAGTGCTGGACTTTCTCTGTGTGTTGTATTAATTTGTTTTGTAATTTTCCCTATGGTTCTTGCAAACAGACCTGTCTGGGGTTAACTGCCTGTGACTCTGGGGACAGCACAGCTTCCTGTGAGTTCCGGTGAGCACCCAGGCCTGAGCATGTTACAGGGTCATGGGATGTGTACCCGGTCCGGTATGAGAGTGCAGTCCCCTTCTGTATAATGTATATGTCTAAGGTGATTACATAAGCCTGTGCACCCTTCCCTTGTTCCCAGTTTGTTTGGATTTGAGAGCTTGCATTGTGTGGCTGTTTTAGGGTCCAAGGTATTGGAAAGGACCTTGACGAGGTACCTGGGCTTGTCTCCCTAGTCGTGCCCCATACGTACTGGATGTTACATACTGTGCAGGTAATTAGATAGATAGCATGTGTGTATATGTATGTGTGTGTGCATGTGTTTGTGTGTGCATGTGTGTGTTTGTGTGTATATGTACATTTGTGTGTGTGTGTATGTGTTTATATATGTGCATTTGTGCATATGTGTGTGTATGTGTACATGTGTGTATATATGTATCTATGTGTGTGTTTGTATACACATGTATGCATGTATGTGTGCATATATTTGTTTGTGTGTGTATGTGGATATGCTTGTGTATATTAGGGGTAGGTCTGTTTTCAGCATATGTTGTGCTCTGTCTCTTTGGTACAGATCTTCATTCATTAGTAGAGTAGGTTTAATTACAGTATATGTACCAGATAGCACCTTACTTATTTTGGGTGAGAAAAGGGATGGTTGGATGAACAGATTTGATCACTTCAGTCAGTGTAGAGATCTCAGAGCAATACACTGTATGTTGGAACACTGTTCACTAATATGTTAGACATTGAGGTTTTGAGTGGCGTGGTGGTTGTTGTCCCAGTTTCTGGAGATGCAGCTGCTGTTTAATTTTTTATTTTGTGAGTTACATTGTTGTTGTTTGTAGGCATAATTCGTAGTTGGTGAGGATTTATATTGTTAGTCACTCCTTTTTGTTGTGCACTGGGCCTCCATTAGAGCACACGCAGCTCCTGAAAGCAGTCACTTTGGATTAATTCCATCCCGGGCAGCAGTGCAATATTTGGCACATAGGGGTATATGCTGGGCAGAGCTCCAATCATTGCGGCAGGAAGCTTGTAGGCGATGGGGCATATCTCATATAATTAAATGGAGGCACATGCTGTGTCATAGGGCTTCTTTTGTTGTGTGCAAAAAGGACACCAGAGAGTTGGGCATACCTTTGCTGGCATTGTAGGGCTTTTAATCAGGCAATATAACATCTCAACAGGGAATAAGAGCTTATTTCGCTATCACTGATGAGGTCCTTGATTTATTTTGCATAATATTTTCAGGCATTACATTCAGTTGTCTTGAACCCCTAATTTTCTAGGGATAGTAGCAAGAGTTCCTGATAGCTGGGGCTTTTTGATGGTTGCTCGGTCCCAGACTATAGGCAGAGAAGGGTGGGCGTCTGACCATCTTACAGTGATTAATAATGTTGGACCCAATTGCAGCTGAGTTACTTAAAAAGTTATGCCTTGATGTTCGTTATTTTTTTTATCTATACGTGGTCTTCTCCCAACTCTGTGTTTTGAGCTTCTTTGTAATATAGTTGATATATGTCATTCTCTGTTCACACAAACAGACAATAGGGCATTTAATCCCATATGCTAGTGTAAGGTTTTAATAGCCTAGAGCACAATTAAAGGTTTAGGCATGATATGTGTTGTAGCAACAATGTTGCGATTTTTAGGGTGGATAGTAAACCCTTAAAAGTAGGACCTAAGTGGTGATCCAGCTTCTTTTATGTTCCTGATATCCTGAAGTTCACCTACCCGTCCACCGTGGATGATGATCAGCAATCGTTATTCACTATTCACAAGTTCCTTAATGTTGCTTTTAGTTTTTACCTCTAACAAGTTTAGTCAGCTTAGACTGTATCAATCCAAGATTATTTTCACTCCCCTCTGCTGCCTGGAGCCCTTATGGTGTTTTTTTGGTACTCCCTAGCTAAGGAAGTTGTTTAGGGCCCATGCTACATACAGAAAAGGGTGAATGGCAGCCTTTGAAGGTGGGAGAGATGACCACAGCTGAGGGCCTGGGGGTGCACCTTTAGGTTGAGTGTTGGATAAAAAAGCTTAAGTGGTGTTGCCTCTGTCTGAAGATGTAGTACCAGTGTGTTAGTGAGTCTGGGCCCCTGAAAATCTTGACTTAAAAATGTAAGATCCCATTGCTACCATCTTACGTTTCTTGCTTCATAAAAGGTTATGCCTTGATGTTGGTTATATATTGTCTGCTTAAAGTAATGTTCTCTGTTATGTGTTTCTTTATAATAAAGTTTATTTATGATATTATCTGTTTACACACAAAATGAAGATAGAGCATTTAGGTATTGATCACAATCCTTTAGAAAAGTTTGTCTAATGATTTTTCTACAAGATTTGCCATTAAAGCCTATTGGCATTTTTGTAGATAAATGATTTGATAAGCTTTTTTAAATGATTGTGATTGCCCCCTTATGCCCATATGAGTAAATATATGTTATGTGTGTAAAGAAAAATATCTAATTTATTTTAAAATCTCAGTTCCTGTAGTCCCTGTTACTTCTGGTCATGTGACTTCACCATACAGAAACAAGATCAGAAAGAAAAGGGGCGGCTCATAGTGAAATCAATATAAAATGTGATATGGGAAATAAAGGAATAAAACTCACAATTTGAGATGGCACTTATTCAGTGCAGACAGACAGGCTGACACTTGCAGTAGTCAGCTAACTGGATACTGTCCCGTATCAGGGTGGATCCTATGTTCCGGACTCAGGTTGGTTAACGTCCAAAAAACAAACACTGTGCTGCAAAACTGTGTGTGGAATACAGATCACTCTGGGGTTTAAAGTGCTATTTCTCTTCCGTGAAGATAAAAAACTTCTTCTGTATAAGAAAAAAGGCAGACACTTCCGTGTACAAGTTAAAAACAGGTTTAATATTGCAAAGCGTTTCTTGACCCAATATCACGGTTGTTTCATCAGGCAAAAAAATGACATATAAAAACAGGTAAAAAAGCCACTTACTTTAGCCGCCACATTGAATCTCATTGGCTCTCCAGGGTTTTCAAATTGTCCATGGGAAAAGGGAGGTTAGGTTAGGTTAAAGTTGAATGTAAGAAGGAAAAAGAGAGAGGGTGCCACAATAGCGTAATATTGTCTGGTAATGTGAGCAACAGTATATAGACAAGTAGTGTGCTTACCAGAACAAGAGGCACTGTGCTATGACCAGTGCGTGATAGCTTGCTAGCACTTAACAGTGGCTAGTACACTGGAGAGATGGTGTTCCTTGGAGTCTTTTCTGGTACCCCCTAGGCAACCTTTTCTTAATACTGGTAATTTCAATTGGAGTATAGGACTTGGCGTGTTGTTGTATGGTATTGGAATACCACAAAGCACGGAAACTTCTTGATAAAAAAAGCTTTTTTTATCAAGAAGTTGTCCGTGCTTTGTGGTATTCCAATACCATACAACAACACGCCAAGTCCTATACTCCAATTGAAATTACCAGTATTAAGAAAAGGTTGCCTAGGGGGTACCAGAAAAGACTCCAAGGAACGTCATCTCTTTTTTATGTCTTATGCTTGTTTTTCAGCGCGCTTTCTTTATCCCCACCTGGGATAATTCATCATAAAGTTGAATGTAACATAAACTAGGGACATATAAATAAAAGTTGGCTACCAACTACAAAGTAAAATATTGTTTATAAGTGAATGAAATGTTTAAAAATGGTTTTAATATCGCCATTTTATTCAAAATGGACTTCTATTTTGTATGATTGTAGAATACGCATTGATTAGTGAAATTAATGCTTGTCTATACATTATGCGCTATTGGTAAAATTTGGAAAATCTACACACTATACATTATTGCGGATATTTGAAAGACCGCAGGATAGATTATGAAAAGCAATGTGTAACAAAAAATCTATTACATCGAGTTGATTTCTTTTGTAAATTAACAAGTGTTACATATTCCAAACAAGAAACAAAAATTTCAAATACATTAGACAATATGATATATGTATATACTTAACTGCTATGTTACATACTATCGCTAGATTATGAGTTTTGCATTATGAGGGGTGCGGTACTAACTTACACGTTATTGTCACCGCTCACTTCCCTACAGTGCTGGTATAACAGGTTTTTCTAAACCTGACGTTAAAAGACAAAAAGTGAGCATAGAGCAAAATTGTGCTGCATACCGCACTCCAATACCAGCGCTGCTTAAGACAGCAGTGATCTGGTTGTACGTGCTCGTGCACGATTTCCCCATAGACATCAATGGGGAGAGCCGGCTGAAAAAAAGCCTTACACCTGCAATAAAGGAGCGTAAAGCTCCGTAACACAGCCCCATTGATTCCTATGGGGAAACACATTATATGTTCACACCTAACGCCCTAACATGAACCCCAAGTCTAAACACCCCTAATCTTACACTTATTAACCGCTAATCTGCCGCCCCCGACATCACCGCCACCTACATTATACTTATTAACCCCTAATCTGCCGCCCCCAACGTCGCCGCCACTATATTATATTCATTAACCCCTAAACCTAAGTCTAACCCTAACACCCCCTAACTTAAATATAATTCAAATAACTCTAATTAAAACCTACAATTAATAACTAAATAATTCCTATTTAAAACTAAATACTTACCTGTAAAATAAACCCTAAACTAGCTACAATATAACTAATAGTTACATTGTATCTAGCTTAGGGTTTATTTTTATTTTACAGGCAAGTTTGTAATTATTTTAACTAGGTAGGATAGTTACTAAATAGTTATTAACTATTTACTAACTACCTAGCTAAAATAAATACACATTTACCTGTAAAATAAAACCTAACCTGAATTACACTAACAGCTAACACTAAACTGCAATTAAATAAATTACCTAAATTAAATACAATTAAATAAATTAAATACCATTACTTAAATTACAAAAAAAAAACCCCACTAAATTACACAAAATAAAAAACAAATTACAAGATATTTAAAATAATTACACCTAATCTAATAGCCCCTGATTGGAACAGCCAATAGAATGTGAGCTTAATCCTATTGGCTGATTGGATCAGCCAATAGGATTGAAGTTCAATCCTATTGGCTGATTGCATCAGCCAATAGGATTTTTTCAACCTTAATTCCGATTGGCTGATATAATTCTATCAGCCAATCAGAATCTAAGGGACGCCATCTTGGATGACGTCACTTAAAGGAACCTTCATTCGTAGGGTAGTCGTCAATGGAAGAGGATGCTCTGCGCCGGATGTCTTGAAGATGGACCCGCTCCGTGCCGGATGGATGAAGATAGAAGATGCCGTCTGGATGAAGACTTCTGCCCATCTGGAGGACCACTTCTCCCGGCTTTGATGAAGACTTCTCCCGGCTTCGTTAAGGAATTCTTGCCGCTTCGATGAGGACTTCACTCGGCTTCGTTGAGAATGGATGTCCAATCTTCAACACTGTAAGTGGATCTTCAGGGGGTTAGTGTTAGGTTTTTTAAGGGTTTATTGGGTGGGTTTTATTTTTAGGTTATGGCTTTGGGCTGCAATAGAGTTAAATGCCCTTTTAAGGGCAATGCCCATACAAATGCCCTTTTCAGGGCAATGGGGAGCTTAGGTTTTTTTAGTTAGTGTTTTATGTGGAGGGTTGGTTGTGTGGGTGGTGGGGGGGGGTTGTTTGTATATTTTTTCAGGTTAAAGAGCTGATTTCTTTGGGGCAATGCCCCGCAAAATGCCCTTTTAAGGGCTATTGGTAGTTTACTTTAGGCTAGGGTTTTTTTTTATTTTGGGGGGCTTTTTTTAATTTGATAGGGCTATTAGATTTGGTGTAATTAGTTTAAATATCTTGTAATTTGTTTTTTATTTTGTGTAATTTAGTGGGGGGTTTTTGTAATTTAGGTAATTGTATTTAATTTATGTAATTGTATTTAATTTAGGTAATTTATTTCATTGTAGTGTAATGTTAGGTGTTAGTGTAACTCAGGTTAGGTTTTATTTTACAGGTAACTTTGTATTTATTTTAGCTTGGTAGTTATTAAATAGTTAATAACTATTTAGTAACTATTCTACCTAGTTAAAATAAATACAAACTTGCCTGTAAAATAAAAATAAACCCTAAGCTAGATACAATGTAACTATTAGTTATATTGTAGCTAGCTTAGGGTTTATTTTACAGGTAAGTATTTAGTTTTAAATCGGAATTATTTAGTTATTAATTGTAGGTTTTAATTAGATTTATTTGAATTATATTTAAGTTAGGGGATGTTAGGGTTAGACTTAGGTTTAGGGGTTAATAAATATAATATAGTGGTGAAGACATTGGGGGTGGCAGATTAGGGGTTAATAAATGTAGGTAGGTGGCAGCGATGTTAGGGACAGCAGATTAGGGGTTAATAATATTTAACTAGTGTTTGCGAGGCTGGAGTGCGGCGGTTTGGGGGTTAATATGTTTATTATAGTGGCGGCGATTATAGGAGCGGCAGATTAGGGGTTAATAATTTTATTTTAGTGTTTGCAATGCGGGAGGGCCTCGGTTTAGGGGTTAATGGGTAGTTTATGGGTGTTAGTGTACTTTTTAGCACTTTAGTTATGAGTTTTATGCTACGGCTTTGTAGTGTAAAACTCATAACTACTGACTTTAGAATGCGTTACGAATCTTGCGGGATAGGCTGTACTGCTCACTTTTTTGCCTAAAAAAAAAGCTTGTAATACTGGCGCAATGAAAGTCCCATTGAAAAAAGACTATACGCAAATTGCGTAAGTTGATTTGCAGTAAGGCAAAAAAAGTTTGCGGGACAGCTGTACCTACAAGACTCGCAATAGCAGCGGTAGTAAAAAAGCAGCATTATCAGCCTTAACGCTGCTTTTTTACTCAGAACGCAAAACTCGTAATCTAGCCGTGAGAGAAGCATAAGACACAATCTATAGAGATGTTAAAGACTTAGAGACTGAATTATCAAATGTCTTTCGGACCTGATCCGACAGTGCGGATCAGGTCCGACAGACATCGCTAAATGCGGAGAGCAGTACTCTCTCCGTATTCAGCATTGCACCAGCAGCTCACAAGAGCTGCTGCAACGCCGCTCCATGCAGACTCGCGGCCAATGGGCAAAAGAGCTGATTACTTTGGGGCATGCCCCGCAAAAAGCCCTTTTAAGGGCTGGTAAAAGAGCTGGTTACTTTTTAATTTAGAATAGGGTAGGGACCTTTATTATTTTGGGGGGCTTTGTTATTTTATTAGGGGGCTTAGAGTAGGTGTAATTAGCTTAAAATTCTTGTAATCTTTTTTTATTTTTTGTAATTTAGTGTTTGTTTGTTTTTGTAATTTAGTTTAGTTTATTTAATTGTAGGTAATTGTAGGTAATTTATTTAATTAATTTATTGCTAGTGTAGTGTTAGGTTTAATTGTAACTTAGGTTAGGATTTATTTTACAGTTAATTTTGTAATTATTTTAACTAGGTAGCTATTAAATAGTTAATAACTATTTAATAGCTATTGTACCTAGTTAAAATAAATACAAAGTTGCCTGTAAAATAAATATAAATCATAAAATAGCTACAATGTAATTATTAGTTATCTTGTAGCTATATTAGGGTTTATTTTACAGGTAAGTATTTAGCTTTAAATAGGAATACTTTAGTTAATAAGATTTAATTTATTTCGTTAGATTAAAATTATATTTAATTTAGGGGGTTGTTAGGGTTAGGGTTAGACTTAGCTTTAGGGGTTACTACATTTATTAGAGTAGCGGCGGGGTCCGGTCGGCAGATTAGGGGTTAATAAGTGTAGTTAGGTAGCGGCGACATTGGGGGGGGCAGATTAGGGGTTAATAAATATTATGTAGGTGTCGGCGATGTTAGGGGCAGCAGATTAGGGGTTCATAGGGATAGTAGGTGGCGGCGGTGTGCGGTCAGCAGATTAGGGGTTAAAAATATTTATTATAGTGGCGGCGATGTGGGGGGACCTCGGTTTAGGGGTACATAGGTAGTTTATGGGTGTTAGTGTACTTTAGAGCACAGTAGTTAAGAGCTTTATAAACCGGCGTTAGCCCAGAAAGCTCTTAACTACTGACTTTTTTCTGCGGCTGGAGTCTTGTCGGTCTACTGCTCACTTCAGCCTAGACTCTAAATACCAGTGTTAGGAAGATCCCATTGAAAAGATAGGATACGCAATTGGCATAAGGGGATCTGCGGTATCGAAAAGTCGCGGCTTGAAAGTGAGCGTTAGACCCTTTCCTACCTGACTCTAAAAACCAGCGGGCGGCCAAAAGCAGCGTTAGGAGCCCTTAACGCTGCTTTTGACGGCTACCGCAGAACTCTAAATCTAGGCGAAAGTATTTAGGGGAACTAAAAATAAATAAAATCTCAGACCAAGAAAGACAAAAAAATTGGAGGAACCATTTCAAATACAAGAAATACACGGTTAGATTACGAGTTTTGCGTTATGGCTCATAACGCTGCTTTTTCACTACCGCTGGTATTACAGATATTGTAGGTATAGCTGTACCGCGCACATTTTTGGCCATAATGCAACGTAACTACCGCACCTTTCAAAAAGTCTTCCATAGCACTTCCATAGCACCGGTATTACGAGTTTTGCCTGTCCGGCCAAAAAGTGAGTGGTACAGCCCATAACTACAAGATTCGTAATGCATTCTAAAGTCAGTAGTTAATGGTTTTACGCTACAAAGCTATAGCATAAAACTCATAACTAAAGTGTTACAAAGTACACTAACACTTATAAACTACCTATTAACCCCTAAACCGAGGCCCTCCCACATCGCAAACACTAAAATAAAATTATTAACCCCTAATCTGCCGCTCCGAACATCGCCGCCACTATAATAAACATATTAACCCCTAAACCGCCACACTCCCGCATCGCAAACACTAGTGAAATATTATTAACCCCTAATCTGCTGTCCCCAATGTCGCCGCCACTATACTAAAGTTATTAACCCCTAAACCTAACCCTAAGTCTAACCCTAACACCCACTAACTTTAACCTAATCAAAATAATTCAAAATAAAAATTACAATTAATACCTAAATTATTCCTATTTAAAACTAAATAAATACTTACCTGTAAAATAAAACCTAAGCTAGCTACAATATAACTAATAGTTAAATTGTATATAGCTTAGGTTTTATTTTTATTTCACAGCTAAGTTTGTATTTATTTTAACTAGGTTGATTAGTTAGTAAATAGTTATTAACTATTTACTAACTACCTAGTAAAAAATAAATACAAACTTACCCATGAAATAAAACCTAACGTGTCTTACAGTTAAACCTAACATTACACTAAAATTAAATAAATTACATCAATTAAATACAATTAACTAAATTACAAAAAAAATAAACACTAAATTACACGAAAAAAAATTAATTATCAAATATTTAAACTAATTACACCTAATCTAATAGCCCTATCAAAATAAAAAAGCCCCCCCCCCCAAATAATAAAACCACTAGCCTACACTAAACTGCCAATAGCCCTTAAAAGGGCCTTTTGCGGGGCATTGCTCCAAAGAAATCAGCCCTTTTACCTGTAAAAAAAAATACAAACAACCCCCCAACAGTAAAACCCACCACCCACACAACCAAACCCCCCAATAAAATCCTATCTAAATAAACCTAAGATCCCCATTGTCCTGAAAAGGGCATTTGGATGGGCATTGCCCTTAAAAGGGCATATAGCTCTTTTACAGTGCCCAAAGTCCCTAATCTAAAAATAAAACCCACACAATTAACCCTTAATAAAACCTAACACTAACCCCCGAAGATCCACTTACAGTTTTTGAAGACCGGACATCCATCCTCATCCAGCCGGGAAAAGTCTTCATCCAAGCAGGCAGAAGTTCTCAATGAAGTCGGGAGAAGTCTTCATTCAAGCGGCAAGAAGTCATCCTTCAGGCGGGCAAAAGTCTTCATCCAGACAGCATCTTCTATCTTCATCCTTCTAACGTGGAGCGGCTCCATCTTCAAGACATCCGGCGCGGAAGCTGGGAGAAGTCTTCATCCAAGCAGCAAGAAGTCGTCCTTCAGGTGGGCAGAAGTCTTCATCCAGACGGCATCTTCTATCTTCATCCTTCCGACGCAAAGCTGCTCCATCTTCAAGACTCCACCTTCAGGAGCACCCTCTTCATATGGTCCCAGCCATACACTGAAGGTTCCCTTTAAGGGATGTCATCCAATATGGCGTCCCTTGCATTCCGATTGGCTGATGCAATCAGCCAATAGGATTGATCTTTAATCCTATTGGCTGATCCAATCAGCCAATAGGATTGAGCTCGCATTCTATTGGCTGATTGGAACATTGGATTTTTTACCCTTTAATTCAGATTGACAGATAGAATTCTATCAGCCAATCGGAATTCAAGGGACGCCATCTTGGATGATGTCCCTTAAATGGAACCTTCAGTGTACGTCTGGGACCGTATGAAGAGGATGCTCCTGAAGGTGGAGTCTTGAAGATGGAGCCGCTTCGTGTCGGAAGGATGAAGATAGAAGATGCCGTCTGGATGAAGACTTCTGCCCGCCTGAAGGATGACTTCTTGCCGCTTGGATGAATACGTCTCCCAGCTTCGTTGAGGACTTCTGCCCGCTTGGATGAAGACTTCTCTCGGCTGGATGAGGATGGATGTCCGGTCTTCAAAAACTGTAAGTGGATCTTTGGGGGTTAGTGTTAGGTTTTATTAAGGGTTTATTGGGTGAGTTTTATTTTTAGATTAGGGACTTTGGGCACCGTAAAACAGCTAAATGCCCTTTTACGGGCAATGCCCATCCAAATGCCCTTTTCAGGGCAATGGGGAGCTTAGGTTTATTTAGATAGGATTTTATTTGGGGGATTTGGTTGTGTTGGTGGTTGGTTTTACTGTTGGGGGGTTGTATTTTTTTTACAGGTAAAAGAGCTGATTTCTTTGGGGCAATGCCCCACAAAAGGCCCTTTTATGGGCTATTGGCAGTTTAGTGTAGGCTAGAGGTTTTTTTTATTTGGGGGGGGGCTTTTTTATTATGATAGGGCTATTAGATTAGGAGTAATTCATTTTTATTTTTGATAATATCTTTTTTATTTTGTGTAATTTAGTGTTTATTATTTTTTGTAATTTAGATAAATGTACTTTTTTAATTTTATTTATTTAATTTTATTGTAATGTTAGGTGTTAGTGTAACTCAGGTTAGGCTTTATTTTACAGGTGAATTTGTATTTATTTTAACTAGGTAGATAGTAAATAGTTAATAACTATTTGATAACTAGTCTACCTAGTTAAAATAAATACAAACTTAGCTGTGAAATAAAAATTAAACCTAAGATAGCTACAATGTAACTATTAGTTATATTGTAGCTAGCTTAGGGTTTATTTTATAGGTAAGTAAATAAATAGGAATTATTTAGGTAATGATAGTAAGTTTTATTTAATTTTTTTTTAATTATATTAAAGTTAGGGGTGTTAGGATTAGGGTTAGACTTAGGGTTAGGTTTAGGGGTTAATATATTTATTTAGTGTCAGTGATGTGGGAAGCCAGAGGTTTAGGGGTTAATAACTTTAGTATAGTGGCGGCAGCGTTGGAGGCGGCAGATTAGGGGTTAATAAGTGTAGGTAGATGGCGGCGACATTGGGGGCAGCAGATTAGGGGTTAATAAGTCTAGGTAGGTGTCGGCGACAGAAATACAAGAAGCCAGAATTATAGTATTACCAAAAACACAGAAGATTAACAAAGAGGTTAAAAATTATAGACCTATATCTCTCTTAAATATAGATCTAAAGATCTATTCGAAAATTATTGCTAACCGATTAAGAGGATTGTTAGATTATCCACTTAGATCAGGTGGGTTTCATTAAAAATATAGAAGCAAGAGACAACATAGTTAAAAACTTCCACTTATTAGAATATTCCCAATTGGAAAATATCCCTTCTGCATTTATCTCGGTAGATGTGGAAAAAGCTTTCGACCGAGTGAATTGGTCCTTTATGGAAAGAATTCTTAATATATACAATTTCGGTCAGATTCTTATCAACAGAGTAATGTCTCTTTATGCCTCCCCCTCAGCAAGAATAAAAATAGATGGGTGCTATTCTAACACCTTTAATATCTATAACGGAACAAGATAAGGGTGTCCGCTGTCCCCAAAATTGTTCGTATTATATATAGAAATTCTAGCAGTCCACATCAGACAAAATGAGAAGATATCAGGCATCAGAATTGGAAATAGCGAATTCAAGGCTTCATTGTTTGCGGACGATATTCTCCTGACTCTTTCCGATCCTTTTTCATCAATTGAACAATTAATACAAGAATTTAAGGTATTTGGGTCTATCTCTAATTTTTTAGTGAATGTTAGTAAATCAGAATTAATGAATTTAAACATAGATGGCTAAGAATTTTCCCTTTAAAGAGGTTGAAGCTTTGAAATATTTAGGGGTATATTTAGCAAGAACAACATCTAAAACGATCCATCTGAATTATATGTGCTTTAAGAATACAATCTCAAATTATCTACTATCTTGGTTTCATAAAAAAATCTCATGGCTGGGGAGAATAAATGTGATTCAGATGAACGTTCTCCCTAGATTTCTATACTTACTGCAAACACTACCCATACCACTGACAAATAATTATATAAAAGAATTACAGAGAGTCAGCAATAACTATATTTGGGGCAAGATTTACCCAAGAATTAATAAAGATACTATGTACAGGAAAAGAAATATGGGGGGTCTAGGATTACCTAAATTACTCAAATATAGACAAGCGTCAATGATCCAGAGTATATTAGACTGGCATCCAAAGGAGGACTCTAAAAGTTGGGTAAAGCTAAAAAGTAACTTAATCACCAAGAACCCTATAAGTAGTCAGTGTTGGCTAGATAAAAAATACAGATCCATAAAAATAGATAAATTCAGCATTATAAAAAAAAAACTTTAAAATCTGGGACCACATAATTAAAAAAGATACTAATAATAGTATATCAACTATCCCATCACCGTTACTCTCTCTAGTAGAAAATTACAATTTTCTAAAAGGCCAATTTAAGGGAGAGAATACTCCTAATAAATATAGGATTATAGATGTGACGAAAGGGGGCAAATTTTATATACTATATGTATATTTGGTACTCTGTGTTGTGGTTTTAATTGTCTATTATATATGTATTTATATTTGTAAAAAAAAAAAAAAAGTATATTAATATAACCATGTTGACTCGCCAGAAACACAGGCCCACAAGCTCCCTACAGAGCTTGATAAATGGGCCTCTATTAGTGTAACTGTACTTTTAAATATAATTTTGATGTGTTTTGTGCAACTTTTTAGTCGAGTGTAACAGTTGACCAGAGCTATCATGGGGCGCGATCCGATAAAGATCGTAGTTTGCGGCACAAGCGAGGGAACCCCCGCCGCCCGTAGTTTCAGCTCGCAACTCGAGCTATCATATATACGGCGCCGTCTGATGCTAAAGTGCCGTAAGTCTGACAATGTCCAGAAATCTGCGTAAGTACAAATTTCTGGAGTCGCCAGTGACTTACGGCACTTTAGAAACTGCCGGCGCCTACAAAACCTGACTAAATTATTAAATCTCCCGTACTGTCTAACACGCCTCCCAAACATAGCCTGACACGTCTAAACCTCTATCCGCTATCCCCCCTCACTATCCTAACAATAAAAAATGTATTAACCCCTAAACCGCCGCTCCCGGAGCCTGACGCCACCTATTAAAGTTGTTAACCCCTAAACCGTCGCTCCCGGACCCCGCCGCCAGCTACATTATCTATATTACCCCCTAATGTGAGCTCCTACCCCGCCGCCATCTACATTAACTACCCCCTAATTTGAGCTCCTACCCCGCCGCCATCTACATTAACTACCCCCTAATGTGAGCTCCTACCCCACCGCCATCTTCATTACCTACCCCCTAATGTGAGCCCCTTACACCGCCGCCAGCTATATTAAAATTATTAACCCATAATTTAATCCCCCTATACCGCCGCCAGCTATATTAAATACATTAACCCCTAATCTAATCCCCCTATACCGCTGATAGAATCCTATCAGCCAATCGGAATTCGGCGGATGCCATCTTGGATGACGTCATTTAAAGGAACCTCATTCGTCGGGAAGTCGTCGTGCCGGATGGATGTTCCGCGTCGGAGGAGCGAAGAAAGAAGATTGAAGATGCCGCTTGGAAGAAAACTTCGCCCCGATGGAGGACCTCTTCTCTGCCGCTTGATTGAAGACATCGCCGGATGGAAGACTTCTTCTTTGCCGCTTGGATGAAGACATCTCCGGATGGAAGACTTCTTCTCTGCCGCTTGATTGAAGACATCGCCCGGATCAGATGAAGAGTTCTGCCAGGCTGGGTGAAGACAAGGTAGGGAGATCTTCAGGGGGGTAGTGTTAGGTTTATTTAAGGGGGGTTTGGGTTAGAGTAGGGGTATGTGGGTGGTGGGTTGTAATGTTGGGGGGTGGTATTGTGTTTTTTTTTAAAGGCAAAAGAGCTGATTTCTTTGGGGCATGCCCCACAAAAGGCCCTGGTAAGGTAATAGAGCTGTTAACTTTTTTAATTTAGAATAGGGTAGGGACATTTTTTTATTTTGGGGGGCTTTATTATTTTATTAGGGGGCTTAGAATAGGTGTAATTAGCTTAAAAATCTTGTAATCTTTTTTTATTTTTTCTAATTTAGTGTTTGTTTTTTGTAATTTAGTTTAGTTTATTTAATTGTATTTTAGTATAGATATTTGTAGTTTATTTAATTTATTGATAGTGTAGGTGTATTTGTAACTTAGGTTAGGATTTATTTTACAGGTAAATTGGTAATTATTTTAACTAGGTAGCTATTAAATAGTTATTAACTATTTAATAGCTATTGTACCTAGTTAAAATAAATACCATTACCTGTAAAATAAATATAAACCCTAAAATAGCTACAATGTAATTATTAATTACATTGTAGCTATCTTAGGGTTTATTTTATAGGTAAGTATTTAGATTTAAATAGGAATATTTTAATTAATAATATTAATATTAATTAGATTTATTTTAATAAGAATTTAGTTAGGGATGTTAGAGTTAGATAGGGTTATTATACTTAATATATATATAATATAATAACGATATTAACCCTAATATAATTAGGGTTAATATAGTTAATATATATAATATAATAACTATATTAACCCTAATATAATTAGGGTTAATATAGTTAATATAGCTGGCGGCGGTGTAGGGGGATTAGATTAGGGGTTAATCTATTTAATATAGCTGGCGGCGGTGTAGGGGGATTAGATTAGGGGTTAATTAATTTAATATAACTGACGGCGGTATAGGGGGATTAAATTAGGGGTTAATGTAATTAATATAGCTGGCAGCGGGGTAGGGGTATTAAATTAGGGGTTAATGTAATTAATATAGCTGGCGGCGGTGTAGGGGGATTAAATTAGGGGTTAATGTAATTAATATAGCTGGCAGCGGTGTAGGGGGATTAAATTAGGGGTTAATGTAATTAATATAGCTGGCGGCGGTGTAGGGGGATTAAATTAGGGGTTAATAATTTTAATATAGCTGGCGGCGGGGTAGGAGCTCACATTAGGGGGTAGTTAATGTAGGTGGCGGCGGTGTAGGGGGCTCACATTAGGGGGTAGGTAATGTAGGTGGTGGCGGTGTAAGGGGCTCACAGTAGGGGGTAGGTAATGTAGCTGGCGACAGTGTAGGGGGATCACATTAGGGGGTTATACTTTTAATGTAGGTGGCGGCGGGGTCCGGGAGCGGCGGTTTAGGGGTTAAATACTTTATTAGGGATTGTGGCGGGGGATCGCGTTTGACAGGTAGATAGACATTGCGCATGTGTTAGGTGTTGTTTTATTTAGCAGGTAGTTTAGGGAGTTACGGGGCTCCAATAGACAGCGTAAGGCTTACTACAGCTGCATTTTGTGGCAAGGTGAAAATGGAGTAAGATTTCTCCATTTTCACCACGTAAGTCCTTACGCTGTCTATTGGATACCAAACTGCGCGGGTTTGGTATACCTGCCTATGGCCCAAAAAACTATGGGCGAAGGCAGAAATATACGAGCGTAACTTCTAGGTTACGCCGTATAAAGGATACCAAACCCGCGCAAAATTCGGCGGCATCGGCGGCTTTTGTGGGGGACGCTGCATATCGGATCGGGCCCCTGCTATCCCGACGTGCGTTAAATCAATTGTGCTCAAGTGAACGTGTTTACTTTCAACCTGCAATATGTACTGTAATATAGTTGTAAGATGCACGCAAAGACTTTTCGCTCGCACGAAATTAAGCACACCTCTCATAATCTAGCCCTTAATCGTGCACAAAATGTTGAAGGGCATGAAACTCAATTTTTTTTCTTTCATGATTCGATAGAACATGCAAATTCAAACAACTTTCTAACTTACTTCTATCAAGTTTTCTTTGTTCTTGTGGCACCTTTTGTTGAAAAGCAGGAGCTTGCACGTGTTTGAAGCACTATATGGTAGCAGTTTTGCAGAAATGTTATTAATTTGCAAGAGCACTAAATAGTAGCACTATTTCCTCCCATTAGGTGCCCCAGACACCTACTTAGCTATCTCTTTAACAAAGAATACCATGGAAACAAAGCAAATTTTGATTCTAGAAGTAAATTGGAAAGGTTTTTTTTTAAATTAAATGCTCTGTTTGAATCACAAATGACATTTTTTAGGTTTTATATCCCTGTAATAAACTATCCGGGAACAAATGGGTAAGATTTATAAAATATAGCATTAGATCTTTTGTGGATTATTAAAAAAAAATATTTTAATTGCTGTTTTGTATTTATCTTATAGTTTTAAAGGGCCATTATAGTGATAACTTTACATGCTCTAATTTTATAACTAGCAATACTGCATCTCTATGTGTTTAACCCCAGCAAAGTACTTAAACACATCAAATACCACTATGGACCTGTAGAGCACTGCTGGTCCTGATCGAAAACTACAGCTGATCCAATTAGCAGTGCTAGCCGCACGACCCAGCTGTGCAGGAGTTAAACACAGAGTTCCAGAGTCGCTAGTAATAAAATGATTTGATAATAATTATTAGAGCATGCAATTTATTACTATGACCCTTTAAGTCATGCTTTGTGTCTTATGCTACAAGTATAAATAAATGTACACAACAGGTGCATTATGGGATAAGTAATTAAGTGAATTAGAATTACACACCTGTTAGTGAAAATGCCAACATGATGACTTAATTATGAGCCGAGGGGTCCCACAGCTGTGACATTGGTGTTGATTTTACAGTCTAAATAAAATATTACCTTTTTCTGAAGCCATGCATGGTTGCTAACTGTCCCATTTTTCCCAGGACAGTCCCATTTTTTGGATTTCTGTCCCTGCTTTTTAAGTCTTTACCTTGTTCTATGTAATCATATTTTGTTTAATATTATTGTGTGCAGTGCAGTGCAGTACTTCTTTTTTCCTCTTCTCCACCTCAGGAGTGGTGAGATCAATCACCTCGACACTTGCTTGTCCTGGGTGATCAACATACCCTATTCTAGCGCAATTGGTTGCACCAGACCAGAGCAGGGTGTGGAATTGCGCAAGAATTGCAATGTTAAAGGACCACTCAATGCAGTAGAATTGTACAATTAACAAGTTCATAATAAAAAGATGATTTAACAACTATTCTGAATTTCAAATAAGTATTAGATTTTTTTCTGACAAATTTATTTTTTCTCCCATTTTCCGGCCCCTGTATCATGTGACAGACATCAGCGAAAAACAGAGTAGTATACATATCATGTGACCTTGCACACATGCTCAGAAGGATCTTGGTCCCCAGAAAGTGGGTATATAACAAGAGTGTGCAAAATTTTATTTTGACTTGCTGTCTGGCCGGCAGGGATGGTAAATTTACCCTATAGTGTTCTTCATTCCAGCAGCCCCAATACAACAGTTAAAACGTTAAACATATTTTTCATACAGGGGCTGACATATTCACCACTGTCTGCCCGACTTCTCCTATGACTTGCAGCAATCCACTACCACATTAACCATTGCACATGAGCGCGAGCAACCCCGCCCGGTGCCTGCACCCAGCTATTTATACACGGGCAGGATCTGTCAATCTCCCTGGTCTCGTCAGATTAAAATTCTCCTCCTAAGAGGTGGAGAGCAGGGCAGGGAAGCAGTGGTCTGATGACCACTGCTTAATAAATCCTGACTGTAGGTTCGCTCAAGTGAACCTGCAGTCAAAGTGGGGAGAAGGGTTTGATAAGTTGTAAAATCTAGCCAATTTAGATAATATCACTCTCTAATTACAGGCTTTGTGAAATCTATTAGGGTGCTTTGTGGTATCCTGTTATACAGATGCTGAAGGGTTAATAATTTAACCCTTGATTATTTTGGTACTTGCTGTAAAGTTATTCTTCCTATGCCAATTATGTGCTTGAGAGTAAGGGAGATGACGATTTAACCTTTATTATATTTTTCTTCCTAAATGGAAAGAGTTCACAGAAATAAGAACCTGGCCACCAGGAGGAGGCAAATACACCCCAGCCAAAGGCTTAAATACTCCTCCCACTTCCCTCATCCCCCAGTCATTCTTTGCCTTTTGTCCCAAGAGGTTGGCAGAGAAGTGTCAGAAGTTTGTTTTGTCTCTTATGGAGGGTAGTACTCTTCGACATGGGACGGGAGTTTTAAGTAATCTTATCAGTGGCCCAGTGAGGGCCTGGATGAAAGTTAGAGTCCGGAGAAGCAGGGAGAGTCTTTCTGCGAAACCATCCCAACTCATATTAACAGCTCCACAAGCATTCAGCATTGTCGAACTCCGCTTCGCTGCCTGCTTTCTTCTCTCAAGTCCATGGCAGAGGCGCTGCTACTATTCATCAGACTTGAAGGGCCATGTTCCTGTTCCACGGCGTAGATTCCGGTAAGATTGTTTCATTTTAATTCATCAGAATGTACTCTAACTTATTAATGTTTCCCGTAAGGAACTATCTTGCGGGACTTATTAAGTATGTTTATAGGGTCTCAGTGAGGCTCCTTTGGTATCTTGGAATCGAGGGTTAATATCTCCTGAGGGGGATTATTGAACAGGGTGGGGTTTAATCATGTTTGTTATGTGATTCATTCTGCTTATGTGTAGTGTTAACTAGGCTCTTGGCTTAGAACATAAAGGCCTTTTGAAGTGATGCAACCTTATGGTTGGGGCATACTTTTTTTGGAATGTACGGTTCACCTTGTGACTGGACGTGTTTACGTTCTGGTCTTTCATTTCCGCATTCCTGACCGCGTGGCGACTGAAAAATTAGAGTCTGCTTGTGTCTGGTTTTAGGAGGTGGTGAGTGCCCCAGCCATTGTGGGTGTCAGGTTCCGTTTAAGTTTTTTCTTAGTCCATATTATTATATTTTCTATCTAGTTATGGAGGATGCTGATGCTAAGACTGTTCAAAATTTCAGATTCAGATTCTTCAATGAATCTGAAGAATGCAAATTCGCCCAGTTTACACAGATCAATCAGTTATGTTCGATATGCCGTATTAGAGCACCCTGTTCCTCGGGCTCGGGGAATCAGGGGTCTGCTGAGCCACCCGCCTCTGGAGGTTCTGTCCTCCAAGAGGTGAGTACCCTACCGATCCCTACTACTACACATGCGGGTAACCCAGATTATGTTTATCCCTCCTTACAGGGCGGCTTGCAGCTCATTTTTGCTTTCACTTATTTTTGGAGATTATGCGTCTGCAAAGTCCAGAGGTTTATTTGCGTTTGTGCTTGTGCCCGATCATCCTGGGTCTACCGACCTTGGGTGGGCCTTTACAGTTCCCTGCGGGTCTAGCTGTCCCTGAGTCTTGTACCTTTCGTTACAGAATAGCGCGTCTTAGCGTTTTACTCAGACACGTTTTTGAGTTATTGGAGGATCCTATACTTAACGGATATGGGAATCCACAGTATTCTACTTCGAATGGCTCACCTCATTAGACATGAGGGGATGACATCATTTTCAAATTGTCTGCTTATTGAGATCTTTCCCAGTTTTTTGTTGGAAGATCAGGGTTCTGTTTGGCTGTTCTTATTATTATTGGTTATTTGTAGAACGCCAACATATTCCACAGTGCTATATGGTCTTGCGGGTATGCCTGTTTTCTTCCTGGGCATTAACATACAGGTTGCCTTATATTTACTTTATCCGGTCAGGATGTCTATTAATTTTGATCATGTGTTTCCTTTGGGAACTTCTGGGATCGATTCTCTCTGGTTGCATCTTCAGCAGCTTGATAAGGGACACGTTAGTCCTAGGTTTGTCTGTTTTACCTTCCCCTCTGAGGGAGGATTTGGCCAACTTGACAGTTATGACCCCAGCTGCGGCTGGTCCTGCTTGGATTCAGATCTTCTGTCCTGTGGCTTGTTCAGACATGTGGTGCCTGTTCTGCCTGGCTGGTCCGGTGGGGCGCTGAGTGCTCACATTATTATTTGTGTGTCTTCTTGTTTTTACAAGTTCAGCTAAACAATCTAAAAGGATCCGTATGGCTGGAAGGATTGTGTCAATCATTATTCAGCATTTAATCTGGTGACCGGGTCAGTGGAGTTCCGCTGCGTCACTCTCTTTGCTCTGATTTCCTCGGGGCCTAGAGTTTCTTTCCTCTCTGGGGAGGATTGGGGGCTTAGCGCCTCCTTACCGCTGTTTGAGTGGTTTGGTCTTCTGAGGCTCTGGAATTGTCCTTAGACTTGTTCCTGCTGTTGTCCTCTTCTTGAGACCTTGAGGACTTTGTCCGTTAATCGGGTTCCTTAGGGGGACCTGGTTCCCTTCGGGAGTTGGTTCCTTTGTAGGAACAGGGGCAGTGTGGTCTCCTTGAGCTCTGTTTAGGGTTCTTCCCTGGAGCTGGGGGATGCTCAGCATCCTTCTTCTTCTTCTCCCCTGATATTTGGGGGTGATGTGGAGGCTAGCCTTGGTTCGAGTGACTTTGTCCTTGAGGTATCCCCTTGTTCTTGGTCGTAGGTGGCTGTTGCACCTAGGGCTCTAGTGACATTGTTTTGGTCTTTGCTTCCTTAGCTCCTTGGAGCATTGGACTCTGGCAAGGGGTAGTCTCGTCTTCTGGTTGGGACTTGCAAGTTTTTCTCGTTGTCCATTTTACATTGGATATTGTATGGTATCTCCCGGTGGTCTGGTTTTATTTCTGTCAAGGTATATGTGAGGTTAATAAATATATATTTTAATCATATATTTCAAGATTAATAAATCTGTATCTTTGATCAGATATTTCACTGATCAGTAGAAAATAACTCATTGCATTCAGAAGAACTGACTTCAAACAGGTTTAATTCTCCCCCACTTTTTCAATTACACAGGAAACTCTTAAGGATTACTTTAAAAGAGTAATTCCTAGCTAAAGTGTGAACATGAAGCCCATACCAAATTTGCTATAATCAACTTACAGTTTGAGACAGGATGAGTCATAAAAGGCAAATTAAAGGGACAGTCTACACCAGAATTTTTATTGTTTTAAAAGATAGATAATCCCTTTATTACCCATTTCCCAGTGTTGCATAATTAAAACAGTTATAATAATATACTTTTAACCTCTGTGATTATCTTGTATCTAAGCCTCTGCAAACTGCCCCTTTTTTCAGTTCTTTTGACAGACTTGCAGTTTAGCCAATCAGTGCCTGCTCCCAGATTACTTCACGTGCACGAGCACAGTGTTATCTATATGAAATATGTGAACTAACACCCTCTAGTGGTGGAAAAACTGTTAAAATGCAATCTGAAAGAGGTGGGCTTCAAGGTCTAAGAAATTAGCATATGAACCTCCTAGATTAAGCTTTCAACTAAGAATTCCAAGAGAACAAAGCAAAATTGGTAATAAAAGTAAATTGGAAAATTGTTTAAAAGTACATGCTCTATCTGAATCATGAAAGTTTATTTTGGCCTAGACTGTCCCTTTAAGAGGATAGATTGTCAGATAGGTGACACCACACAAAATGCATGGAGACGAGATGTCTGAAATACCCCCTTGGAACTGGTCAAAATCATAGGGAAACAGCTTTTATGCACATAGGTGTTAGTTAAACATCAAATACACGTCTGCACTGCTAAGATTTTCATAAATATACTGACATAATAATTGGAGGCACTGTTTAAGGTTTAATAATATTCATCATAGTTGATATAATATATTTGTAGTAAATAGAAATTATTATACAAGAGAGAAAAATTCATATTTCAATATTAATATTTTGAAGATATCATTTTTGAAAAGTTGAAATATTGATTTTCATATTTCGAGATTGATTTTAATATCTTGAAATATTATTAAAGATTAATTTTGAAAAATTAATAAAAATATACATTTTTCATATTTCAAAATTAATCAAAAATATTAATTTTTCATATTTTCAAAATTAATCAAAATTATTAATTTTTCATATTTCGGAATATTAATTTTTCATATTTCAAAATTAATATTTTTATTTTTTTGAAATATATAAAAAAAAATCTCTTTTTTTATTGGCAAAAATTGTATTAGCGTTTTAATTTAACTAAATACTAAACCAATATAATAATGTCTGTAGCCAGAAGTGACTCATTTAATTCTATACATAGCGATGAAATTGGTCCCATTACCATACCTATTACTAAAGGTCAGGTCCTTAAGAAAGATATCTTAAGTTACATTAAAGGGAAGTTAAATATTGCTGGTAAATTAAATGATTTTGTGGATATCCTTGAAACTAGAGCTAAAAATATTACCGTTAATAATAATATGTGGAATGAAGAGAATGAATTCTTGCAGGAATTATTAATGATTAATCAATGCAAAACTCCCAAAAAGCGAGAGGAACTAATACTAAAATCTTGGCCCCTTTTGATATGCATTATTGACGAAATGTCGTTTTGTGTCACAGACAAACGATTGCAAATACAGGATCTAGAAAATAGTATTCGTTTCTCACGCAGACGCGAAGAGGATTTAAAAATAGCCAAAAATAAAATGGATGAATTTGCCCAAAACCTAACCGCCTAAGATAAGCATAACGTCGACTTACTCGCGCAGACAGAAGATTTAAATAAACAGCTTGCGCAAAGCCAGAGAGAATTAAGCGATTTAAAAAGGTCATATCGCCATAATGAAAACCCTTATATTAACAGTGAGAATAATACAGATTTGCTAACTCCTTTAGCGAACGCGTCAGGGACGATGTACAAAAATATATAGAACAATATAGACAAATGACCCCTAATGGGTCAGAAATAGATTTCCCAAATAGGCAGTCACCTCATGATATAAATCCAGAGGACTGCTGTAGCGCAGCTGGCGCGGGGGAGGATAACTCTAACAGAGAAGCCCAAAGTAAGTCTGATAAAGTCTATGATTCCCATAAAATAATCACCTTCATACAACGCGCAGTACCTATATTCTCCAATAAGGGAACAACATCTGTGATTGATCATTTAGAGGCTTTTGAAAATGCGTTAGCTATAATGAATGTTACAAGTGAGAAATTGAAAATTGAATTTCTGCCCTGGGTATTTGACAGTAAGCATCACAAATTCTTTGCTTCACTAAAGGATATGCATATTCATTCCTGGAATGGGATAAAACGGCAATGCAGAAAAGAATTCGGCCAATATCGCACTAAAACTACCGCGAAAATAGCTGTATATGGTTTAAAGTGTTGTGCGAATCAGAGTCCAATTGAATTCCTTTCTGTATTGAAAAATGCGTACAGTATGGCTGAAGATAATCCCAACACCCATCAAAATCAACTTAGCTAGAGATTTTGATGAGGACTGCTCATTGGAATGGCTGATCAAAGAGAGTACAAAGTTATACTCTATTCAGCAGTCCAGTGAGCAGGGGGTTAAAAAGGAGTCAAAACCCAAAATTGTAGCAGAAACTAGGGTATCACCTAGCCCCCTCAATTTGGAGTCGAAACAGAGAACCTATGCGGAGGTGGCCAGTCAAAATAGGCCATCTCCACAGAGGTTTAACTCTGCCCCTTCCCCTACACAGGTTGAGACGCAGGGAGACTATAACCAAAGTGGGGGACATAATCAGGTGAATAATTACTCACAAAGAGAATACTCACCAAACAATTGGTATCCGTGCAAGGGTAGATACAATAGATGGCGAAGATATTCTCAGGGTAACCAGACACCCCAGGTATATAATGCTCCCCAAGGTACTAATACTGAGCAAGCTTAACCCCAGGGGCAACCACGCCAGAATAGAAATAGCGGCCCTGATTCTGAGGGAACCCAATGGTCCAGGAATCATTATTATGGGGCACCAAGAGATAGGCCCAGGGGTAGAGGTAACTTGTACAATCAGGTAGATATGCTGTTTACCCAGTTAAATCGGTTGAGCGAACAAATCGCTAATATGAGTCAACTTTCTACGGCTCAGCAACCGAACAATACTTTTTTAGGGGTACAGCCAGTGGTCAGCAGTGGACCACAGGCACAGTCATAAATACTGCAGCATCACCCGAGGGGGAGGGGAGAGATGTACAAAATGTAATAATAAATATCAATGATACTAATCATATTCTCTCCCCACAGACCAAAAACGGACAATTTAGCTGGGATGACAGGCAACCTCATCCGGGAAAAATTAACAAACCTCTTCCCTTGCAGCACTCACTTAACCTTATCTCCACAGATGCAGTACACAAGAATCCAGCCGAACCTGTCATAGAGGAGACCGGTAGGTATGAAGCTTCTTCTGCATCGGAAATCATGGCAAACTCAGGTAACACGTGGCGAAGCCCACAAATGTATGATAACGCCAACTTTATATGTGAAATGGTAGAAACTGCAGGAAGATATTATGTATTAGTTGAGCTGCGAGATTCAGTCTCCAACCCTATCAGGGGATTAATTGACACTGGGTCACAGGCAACTATCTTATCCCACAAGTACTACACACAGCTAAATGAGCTAACACCCCACAAACCTAAAATAAGAGAATTTGACGGTTCTCTAATAGGTGTTGGGGGTGACTCCCTAAAAGTCTACGGTACTGCCTGGTTAAAATTTAAATTGGGGAACAGGGTCATAAGACACCCTGTCATTATAGTGGATCTGCCAACTGATCGTTTAATTATTGGTAGTGATCTCCGGAAGCGATTAAGCACCATCATTTATTGCATAAATAATGCAATTTGGTCACAAGTTAAACGGCCTATCAATTATGAAAAATCTGGTATATCTCGCACCCGACATAGCTGTCACGTGGTGGAAGAGAAACCAGATGCTGTGGAGATTCATTTCAGGAATAACTCTGTACCTGAAATCACTATTCTACAAATAGATGATCAGACTCCTTTTAGTGGCTCTGATGGTAATACTTTTAAAATTTTGCCTGGAAAGATAGCGAATATTTCCCTAGATGGCGATGTATTAACCATATCACTCCACAAGGGGGATCATAAAATCCCTAAGGGGGGAAGCCACGCTCAATACCTCACAGGGATTGAGAGAGTTAAAGAGGATCTATTTATCCCTATACAAGTGCATGACCTTGGTAAAACCAAGTATGCTAAAATAAACTTAAAACAGGAAGCTAGCTATATAAGCGAAGGTTTATTAGCGCAGATAGCTAAACCTAAAGTGATTAAATATCTTTCTCCCCAAGACCACTGTGTCCACAACCTGGATAACAGGTCTGAAAGCTATAACATCACAGCTAAGTGCTTATTATCTATCTCTATTGGTAATAAGTCAGTGAAGCACCTGTTTTGAGTTTTAAATACTCCCCATAATCAAATATACATTGGCAATGATATATTACATAGATATGCCATACAAATAGATTTGATTAACTCTTGCCTCTGGAGCAGGTTAAAGGGGGACCCTGAAGTATTTCAGGATAAAAATGCAGCCCTGAAGTCAAACCAGCAATTACCATATGCTGTGAATATGCAGGTATCTAGCGATCTTATAATTCCTGCTGGGGCTGATAAGTTTCTTTTACCCTTACAGGTGAAGAGAGGTCAGAAATTAAAAATTTTTGAAACACTGATTTGCCTCTCCCATAGAATACAAAATCTGGGTGTCACAGTGACTTACACTCCTATGGTGAATATTGGAACTGTTCCAATACATATTGTTGTGCATAACATGACCCCAGAGGATATAACATTATCCAAGGGAACTACCATAGGATATGCACTGGAATCAAGTTATTATACTTTTGGATTCCAGAATAATGTAATTGGGCTAATACCTGAAGGATACTTAACTGAAGAACAATTAATAGAACAATCCTTTGCATCTATGCCAGAGGGTCTATTTAATATTCAGTCTATTTATCCCTTCAGCTCAGAGGAAGGCATCTGTAAAATTGAAGAAGCCTCTCTAGTGTTTGATCAGCCAATCAAACAGCAAGATTACCCCAATACCCAGAGTCATGGGAGCAATGTAAACTATAACCAAGGGGATCTCACCTCTAGGTTGGAAGAAGCCTATGAAATAGGACAGCCTGAAATCTTTCCAGGATTTCAGCAAATAGACGAAGAGCAAATATCTTTAGCTAATGGCTGTTCCAGCGATGATGAACGCCAACAGCGGTGAGAACTCCTGATGGAGTACAAGGATATTTTTGCTAAGGATTCGTATAACTGTGGTACTACAGACTTGCACATTGCAAGAATACAAACAGATCCCGATGCGCCACCTGTATTTGTCAAACAATACAGACTTCCCTTAGCCTCCTATGATTCTCTTGCAGAGATCATAAGGAATTTGGAAGAAAGAGGTATTATCAGACAGGTGCACAGCTCTTATAATAATCCTATTCTAGGTGTCCTTAAGCCCAATGGACAATGGCGTTTGTGTGCTGACTTAAGACAGCTAAACAAACGAGTATACATGTCTGGCTGGCCTGTACCATACATTGACCAGTGCCTAGCACAAATGCAGGGATCCAAAATATTCACTGCCATTGATTGTGCACAGGGATATTGGACCATAAAGGTACATGAAGAGGACCAATATAAGCTGGCATTCTCTTTCCAAAAGGTCCAATATGCATTTCAAAGACTTCCTTTTGGATACATAAATTCTGGACATGAATTTGCTGTATTCATGCATAAGGCTATGCCTGATGCACTGGAAAGGGGGACCTTATCTTATATTGATGATGTTTTAATCAAAAGCACAGACTTTGAAAAACACGTCGCAGAGCTTAAACACGTCCTCAGCCAACTTAAAAGGGCAGGTGTAAAATTATCCCTACAAAAAGCTCAATGGTGCCGCACTCGTGTAAACTTCTTGGGACATGAAGTTACCTCTGAAGGATTAAATCCCCAGAAGAAAAAGGTGGAAGCTATAGTGAATTCTAAAAACCCAACTAACTTAAAGGAATTGAGATCATTCCTGGGTATGACAAATTATTCTCACAAATTCATTGATAATTATGCGGAATTAGCTAAACCACTACTACTTCTTCTAAAGAAAGATGTGAAATGGCACTGGAGTGAGTCTCAAGAGACAGCCATCAGAGAGCTGAAGAGAAAACTCACTCAAGCACCTTGCTTAGCGTACCCTGAAGGTGGTAAACCTTTCTTCTTAGAGACAGGTTACACAGATATAAGCATGAGTGCTGTTTTATACCAAAATCATGATAATTTGAACAAAGCCATTGCTTATGCGAGCAAAAATCTATCCCCAGTAGAAATAAAATTTAGCGATTGCATTTGCAGCCGGGTGAAGCCTCTAGAGAACCGGAGATCCGCTCCGGCACCACCTTCTGCAAACTGCTCCATTATCAAACTGGGGCTAGAATCCGACACATCCAGAACACATAGCAAAGGCAGGAGATCAGCTGCAGCAGCCACGCTGGAGATACTGGACTCGTGAGTACACCCACAGGGAAGGGGGACACTGCCTGCAATATGCTACTCATTAACCCTGGCAAGTCTTTGTATTAATATAATCTGCAGCCTGATAGTTTGCTAAACTGAAAAGAAGTACTGTGGGATTTTCTGAGCCAAAACTGCGGTGGGAGATTATGCTGTCTAAATAATCAGGCCTATCTACACTGTCTTCAGGGGTCGTATTTGGCCAGACCCACCTGGCATATTTAACTGGTAACAGAAAGACTGAGCTGCATACACTGATTGACAGGCTGATGTATTCCTTTGCACTACTCCTGCTTTAATATTACAAATGTTTTAGATGCTTGCTGTTATGGCAGAAGTACCCTGATTATCCCCATCTTGATACTGCTGTGTGGACATTACGGTTGAGCAGCCCTGGGTATACAACCGACTACCTCTGCTGGAGTGCTCCCTGGGGTAACATAACTTAACCAACACCCTTTGGGTAAGCAAGATCTTGATTGTTTACCACCCTGGTAGCAAGTAACTTAACATATGAGACAGAATCTTTAAAGACCCATGTGTGAAGGGGTCACCCTGCACCGCCATTGGAACTATAACATTAAGAGAATAGAGACCCTGTTGGGGTCTGGATAGTATCTCTCCTCCCCCTTTCCCGCTCCACAGCTTGGAGTGGGTCATATCCTTTCTCCTTTTACCGACAGGGCCCAGTGGTGGCATACTCCCCGAGGAGAGATACACGAAAACCTATAATTTTGCCAGCCTCTCTCAGACTCAATCCCCCCTTTCTATGGACAGATTTCTAACAACCCCGAAAATGTCGAGCAGAAACAAATTCCAACAGGAAAAAAAACACAAGCAACCTCCAGACACCCAACAACAGAGCTCTCCGACAAAATCTGTCTCTGCTCAAGAACCTGGAAACTCCAATTTAGGAGAACAGCAGATGAGCTCTTTGCTGCTGTCCAAACTCGAAATTCTCCAAAAGGGAATGGACAACTTAACTTCAGAGGTTAAACAATTCAACTCCAGGCTGACGGGGGCAGAGCAAAGAATCTCTGATCTGGAAGATGGCCACCATACCTCCTCTATTCAAGTCAAAAAGCTGCTGCGACAGAATGAGTACCTGCATCAAAAACTTGATGATTTGGAGAATCGCTCACGCAGAAACAATGTCCGGCTGGTAGGGCTACCTGAATCTGTCCGCCCCTCAGAGCTGCTATATTTTGCGGAGCACTAACTCCCTAATCTTTTAGGCATCTCGGCAGACCAGATACCAATGAAGGTGGAGAGAGCCCATCGTATTGGTGGGGTCAGACCGCCCGAAGATGGGAAGAAACCCCCTCCTAGAGGGGTAATGATCATGTACCTCAATTTTCAATCCAAGATCCAGCTTCTCCAGGCATACAGGAAGGTAGAAATGCTATTATATGATGAAAACCGAATCTACATCTTTCAAGATTACTCAGCTGAAGTTGCCAAGAAACAAAAGGACTTTGCTCCGATTTGTAGTTCTTTACACAAGGACAAACGTCAAGCTATACTTCTTTTTCCTGCACGTCTCAAACTCCGCACTTCAAAAGGATTCAAGCTATTTGACTCTCCCAGAGAGGCACAAGACTACCTAGACCAAGAAAGGTACTCTCCTGCCAGTCTCTCCCCCGGGAGAAGGGACTCTCCTGGCTGATCTAGACAATTCAGCTGGCGACCCTATGGGTCGGATATACAATATGTTACTGAGGTGGTGAAATTATGCCTCAGTTCTCTTTCTATGGACTCAAGAAGATATTTCAAGGATAGGTATCGTATGAGAATGTTCATGAATGTTGATGTACTGGTTGTTATATGTAAATATGTTATGTTCTTGCTATGTGTAATAAGTAATTGGAAATTATATACTATGTGCCTTACTTTTCAGGAAAGTGTCCAGTTAGCTAGCTATGATGAAGGGGTGTTCGAGACTGTCAGTATTTTGAGCATAAATTGTGTCACTCAACCTACAGAGATTATTGCAATAGATAGAAATGTTTATGTGTGTGTGGGATGTGGGAGGTTTTGCTCTTTGATGCGCTGTGGTTTATGCCTTTGTTTCCATACTGCTGTGAAAGATTGCTGCTTTTGTCCCCCCACGCCCCCTCAGGCGGTGAAACTCAATAGGCCAAGTGTATACTACTCTACTATTTTAGCCAAACGCAGATCGCAGGCGGAGACACACACTGCGCTTGCGATTTCTCACTCTCCCCTTGTCTTTAAATGACGATAAAAATATGCTCCTGGAATGTGGGAGGGATTAACTCGCCCATTAAGAGAAAGACTGTCTTGACGTATCTTAAAAAAACGCAGGCCCATATTATGTTTCTACAAGAGATGCACCTAACTGCCTCTGAGCATGAAAAACTTAAAGCCAAATGGATCTCAGAGGTCCTTTATGCCCCTTATAATAGCTCCAGTAGAGGAGTGGCGATCCTCATACGCAAAGGTCTAGACTATCAATTAGGGTCAATAGTGTTGGACCCTGAGGGGAGATTTGTCATTGTCAGGTTGAAATGGCAAGAGGATTGGTATACCCTCTGCAATGTATATGGCCCTAACCATAGAGCGCCTGTGTTTTGGAGATCCCTAACTAACTCTCTAGCCCAACACCTAGACACTAAAATCATTATGGCAGGGGATTTTAATCTGACACCCAATCCCGCTCTCGACAGATTCAGAGACCCTTCTGGTCCCCTCCAGTCTGGGAACCGTAGATCCATGACAACTTTCCCGACCAAAGTCTTTAAGGCCCTATATGACTCTCTGGGACTACAGGACATCTGGAGGAGACGGAACCCTGTGGGCAGGGACTATACTTGCACGTCACGAGCACATAACTCACTTTCTCGCATTGACCTTTTCCTAACCTCCAGCTCCCTGGAACTCTTAGTTACAGAGGCCAAAATAGCTAATTTGACCATTTCAGACCATGCTCCAATTTCCTTGACTGTTACTCACTCTCCTCAACCTACTAACAAGAGGGTGTTTAGATTTCCAACCCACCTTATAAGATCTCCTGATTTTATAATGTTTCTAAAGAGACAATGGGACGACTATATAAACAACAACCGACCGCATCTATCATCCCAGACTCTCTTCTGGGAAACAGCTAAAGCGGTCCTTAGGGGCGACATAATTGCCTACCTCTCTAAGCAGAAACGTCTCCAGAATGGCAGGGAAGAACATTATAATACTCAGTTGACCAACACATATGCCCAGTATTGTCAATCCCCCACTTCACACAATAGAACCGCTTACTTCACGGCTAAAAGGGAGAGAGATGCTTTCATGTTGCAAAACACCATACACAGAGAAAACAGAAACCAGGGCCTATTTTTGTGCCATGGTAATAGAGCCGGGAAATTTCTAGCCTCCTTGGTTAAAATTAAACAAGCTAATAGGGGAGTCCCAGCCATTAAAAGCCAGGGCCAGTTAACTAATGATAAGCCTACTATAGTGACTGAATTCACAAATTACTACACTAACCTATATCAATCGCAACCACCTCAGGATAGTGCACATCAACAGTTTTGGAATAATCTCACTCTACCCACAATCACAGAGGAACAGTTAGATAATCTTAATGCCCCGATCTCTCCTGAAGAGTTCACCCAGACTATTAAATCTTTTGCTCTGGGAAAGACACCAGGCCCGGATGGGCTTCCCATCGAATTCTATAGGATGCTCTCCGACCAAACTGCCCTGATTCTCACCACTTTATTTGACCACTTCTTTACAGGACACAGCATCCCTCCCACCAGCTTCTCTGCAGCTAATATCACAGTCATCCATAAAACGGGTAAAGACCCCACACTTCCAGCATCATACAGACCCATATCTCTTTTAAATGTCGATTACAAGCTACTCACCAAGCTCTTAGCGAACCGGTTAAAACTCATACTCCCCCATGTCCTACACCCAGATCAAACAGGCTTTACCCCCACTCGCTCCTCGGTCACAAACATTCGTAGAGTCCTTCATGCAGTATCATATCATTGGCAGGCTAAGCAGCGGGGAACTCTTTCATCCCTTCCGGAGGCCTTCCTGCTGTCGCTTGACGCAGAGAAGGCCTTCGATCGCGTGGAGTGGTCACATCTCTTCCACTCCATGAAGGCCTTTGGTATATCAGGGCATTTCACGACCTTCCTTGCTAACATATACTCCCACCCGGTAGCATACCTGTTGATAAACAATCTTTACTCTCCCCCAATCCCACTACATAGAGGAACATGACAGGGCTGCCCTCTTTCCCCGCTGCTGTTTAATATGGCACTAGAGCCCCTGGCAGTGCGCCTGAGAGCTATCTTCCAAGGAATACAACTTGCTTCTCATAAGCTTCAAATTGCCCTCTACGCAGACGACATGTTACTTTTTATTTCCAACCCTCAGATACACATCCCAACTATTCTAGATGCCATTGAGCTGTTTGGACGGTTCTCAGGGTATAAAATAAATGTCTCAAAGTCTGAAATCTTATGGTTGCACCGGAGATCTGACCACTTCCTTGAGCTATACCCCTTCCGACTGGTAGAGGACTATTTAACTTACTTAGGCATACATATTTTGGCAAATCCACAGAACTGGTATTCTCACAATATATCCCCTCTGATCCACCAAATTAAAACGGAGCTGGCGGCATGGCAAAATTTGCCGCTATCTCTCATGGGTAGGGTCCACATTGTCAAAATGATGACCCTCCCCAAAATTCTGTATCCCATGCAAATGCTCCCATTATTACTTACACGGAGAGATGTGGCCTTCTTAAATGCTACAATCAGAACCTTCCTGTGGAAGGGTGGTAAACCGCATATTGGGGCACATAAACTCTATCTCCCCTACTCGCGAGGGGGACTGGGGTTGCCGAACTTAGTATACTATAACTGGGCCTCCCTGGCAAAACTGGCGCTAGATTGGACACTAAACACCCAGCACTTCTCTAGTACCCACTTAGAAGAGGCTTCCTTGCCCCAAATATCCCCTGCTTTCCTCCCGCATGCCACTCTATCAGAGCTCCCTGCGAATATAGTTATCCACCCGATGTTTAGATATGTGCTCCTTGGGTGGAGGTCTTTGACCAAAACCCTTGGGTGGGACCCCGGGCACACCAAATACTTTCCTCTGACAGGTAATCCGAGATTCCAACCCGGCACGCTATATCCTGTTTTCCAGACTTGGAAAGCTCTGGGTGTTGACAATCTGGATAAAATGTTAGATCACTCAACTAAGACAGTTTTGCCCTTTGACGAGTTATGCAGAAGATTCCTAATCCCCTATACCAACAGATTTGCCTACTTCCAGGCCAGACATTATATAAATCACATCTTACAGCACTGCGCAACATTCTGGGTCACCCCTCCGCTGGCGCGTACCATAGCACAGTTTCGAGCTCATAACTACACTATATCCTCAATTTATAATGCACTCATAGACTCAAAAGCCGCCACTATGTTACCCCATCTTGTAGACACCTGGCGTAAAAAGATACCGACGATCTCCTCTGAAAAGACTATACTAGACAGCCTCACTCTTACCTGGTCTGCGACCCTGGCAGCCGACCTTAGGGAGTCTCAAATACAGGTTATCTATCAGGACTACCTCACACCTAGTAGACTGAGTAAGTGGAGGGCAGACTTCTCAAATGTATGTGGAAAATGCTCTTACCCTAAGCCTAACTTTTTACACTACTTGTGGTACTGCCCCAAAATTCGTAGATATTGGAACCAGGTGTCCTTCTGGCTCTCCAGGATTATGCGCGCTCCTATCACGCTTACCCACAGACAAGTGATATTCTTAGAGCAGTTAGCAGTTCCAAGACGAGATAAGAAACTTTTGATTAATGTCATACTCTTGGCGAGAAAGTGCATCTTTCGTAAATGGTTACATGTTAATCCTCCTTCAGTTAGTTTCTTAAAGCAAACGTTACTGAAATCCTTGATGTATGAACAATGTGACACCTTGTATGATGTTGACAATAGGGTTGCCCGTTTCATTGTAAAATGGAGACTCTTTTTGGAGTCGCTAGATCTCCTCACCCAGAGGCGAGTGCTCTATCCGTTTAAAAATATGATATACATGTTGGAGGCAGCCATAAGGGGAGAGTGGAACATATGGTAGAGGGACCATAAGGAGGGGGTGTTTGACTTGAGTTGAGGGTGTGTGATAACCTGGGATGCAACATGCTTTTCTTTTCTTTATTATTCTTTCATACTGGACATGTGACCTGACACGATGCATAGCAAAGTTTGTTTTGTTGTTAATGTTTATTCATGTTTTCTATTTTCAAACTAAAAAGCTCTCCGTCCTAGGACAAATGTTTAGCCTAGGATGTCACGTTTTCTAAAAAGTTAAGTTTTAAAGAAATGTATAAATGGATTCACTAGGTACTTACGGAAAATTTATCTTTTTTATCTGATATCTTGATGTACGACAACTGATCATTTATGACATGTAACATTGTAATTTGAATGTGATTTTTGTATACCTGTGAATTTCAATAAAAATATTTAAAAAAAAAAAAAAAAATAGCGATTGCGAAAAAGCCCTCTTATCTACTGTATGGGCTCTACAAAATTTCCGCAGCTACATACAGGGCGAGAAAATTATTGTAGAAACGGCCTACCAGCCTTTGCTATATTTGCAAAGTGAAAGAATAAGAGATGGGAATTTGTCTAATAGCCGCATAACAGCGTGGACTCTTTCCTTACAAGGCTGGCCACTAGAAATTCGCTACAAGCAGAATAAAAAGAATCCAGTCACACAAGGGCTTGCTGAGCTCCATGACTGTACTGCTAGAGATCCTGGGGAAGAATTATCAGAAGATGATTTTCTGGAGGAACAATTGCTTTCCCCATATAAAATGTACAATGAGGACCATTGTCAAACATTACCTTGGGTGTATGTTGATGGTTGTTCTTACCATGCCACTATTGATAATGAGCGCAGATTAGTCGCTAGCATTGGTATAACTGGGGCAAATGGATTCCCAAATATATCTATAGGTTTCAACATTGGACCAAGATCCAGTCAAGTTGCAGAACTAACTGCTGTTTTCAAAACCATTGAAATGGCTATGGAACATGGTATTCATGAATTTGTGATCATAACTGACTCAAATTATGTGCGTGACAGTTTTGTTGAATACCTGCCAACTTGGAAAAGAAATGGAATGCAGAAAAGCAATAACAAACCAGTCAAACATGGCAAATTGTTCTGCAAGATTAATAATCTGGTGGTATCCAATGATTTAACCATACACTGGAAAAAGACCAAGGGTCATTCCAGAGTTCTAGGTCCTGATAAGGAAGGCAATGATCTTGCGGATTCGTTAGCCAAACAAGGAGCCATAACTGGAGAACTCCTTAATATTGACCACATAATGGGTTCAATTTAGGTAGAAGCCATTACCAGAAACCAGGCAAAACAACAGAGTGAGTCTAACTTGGTACAATGGAGTCAGGATTCTCCCAGTGAGGACCTGATCACAAGTCAAAAAGAAGACCACATCGTAGGCATCTTCTATAAACACATAGAAGATCCTGAAGGCAATCCCATCTCAAAAGATGATTGTATTGGCAAGGAAGATCTTAGAATCTTAATAAAATCTAAAACACAATTCAAGTTACAGGATGGTTTGTTAATTAGAACCTCCAAAACTGGCATTCAGCAATGGGTAGTACCCACCAAGTTCAGAGGTCTAATGCTTCAACATGCCTATGATGCTCCAAACATCTGGTCATCGTGGTGCCAAACTCACGTATGCAATATTACTTGATTACGCTTTTTGGCCACACATGTTGAAAGATGTCCAAACCTACTGTCAAGGGTGTTTAATCTGTCCACAGTTCCAACCCACTGCGCCAACGCATAGAGCACCATTGCAGAAAAGGGGGATGATAATGCCATGGTCAGATATACAAATTGATTTTATTGGTCCGGTAACAAGGTCATCAAGAGGTAACAAATACATGTTAACCGTGACATGCCTGTTCACTAAATGGGTAGAGTGCATTAGTGCACCTAACAATAGTGCGGAAACATGTGCAGCGTTGCTCATAAACCATGTATTTTCCAGATTTCGTTTGCCCCAAAGAATCGAGTCAGATCGGGGGACCCACTTCACTAGCGAAGTGATGACCAAAATGTGGAAAATACTAGGGGTAAAAAGAAAGCTCCATATTGCTTATAGAGCTGCCTCAAGTGGTGGTGTAGAGCGTTACAACCAGTCCATTGTTAAAATCCTCAAAAAGTTTGTGAGTGAAACGTGTAAAGACTGGGATGTAAAACTACCTTTAGTCTTAATGGCATTAAGAGCAACTCCAAGTAGTGCTACCAAGATGTCACCTTTTGAGCTGATGACTGGTAGAAGAATGGTTCTTCCTCAGCATCTGCTATACCGTACATCAGATCAAAACTTGATAAACGCTGCCAATACACATCAATATGTGGAGAACTTAAGAAAACATCTGCAATATGCCTTTGCATTTGCTCAAAGGAATTTAGAAAGAGCCGCAACTGCCACTAAAACCTATTATGATCTCAAAACATCCAAAAAGGAATATGAAATAAATGATAAAGTTTATCTTTATAACTTTGGAAGAGATCAGGTTAGGGAGAAGAAATTTCTACCCTCATGGAAAGGTCCTTTTGTCATTACTGACAAAATATCTCCAGTGGCCTATAAAATACGGATCCCCAAAAATGAAAGTTTCATAGATAAATGGGTCCATATCAATCAATTGCGAGCGTGTCATCCAAGATCCCAACTACAAGTTATAGAGGGAGAATGAAGTGTCATATCCCCAACTACACTAAAGACATACCATAGTTTGAAGATGACTGGCTCAAAAATAACGGACTTTCTACTTAAAGGACTGCCTCTGATGTATAAGGTTAACGTCCTCACCAAATACCATTGACTTTAGGCCAATTAAAATACATGTGTCCTACATCTATTTAAAATTGGAAGGGGGATTTATGTCAAGGTATATGTGAGGTTAAAATCAAGAAAATAGAGAGACGCACTCACTGAGACAGAACAATAGCTAGAAAAACTTCTGTGCTTGTCCACAAAGCCAGTGCCACTCAGGGTGCAGTCTCTTTTTGCACACTATGCCTTTTCACAGAGAAGAAATATCCTGTAGCATATCAGTCTGATCCTGCCCAATGACAGTCCAGCACCAAAATACCATGCAATTCTTCTCTGAACAAGACAAACAACAAACCCCATCTCTCTCTCTTGTATGTATTATATGTGAGGTTAATAAATATATATTTTAATCATATATTTCACTGATCAGTAGAAAATAACTCATTGCATTCAGAAGAACTGACTTCAAACAGGTTTAATTCTCCCCCACTTTTTCAATTACACAGGAAACTCTTAAGGATTACTTTTAAAGAGTCATTCCTCGCTAAAGTGTGAACATAAAGCCCATACCAAATTTGCTATAATCAACTTACAGTTTGAGACAGGATGAGTCATAAAAGGCAAATTAAGAGGATAGATTGTCAGATAGGTGACACCAAACAAAATGCATGGAGACGAGATGTCTGAAATACCCCCTTGGAACTGGTCAAAATCATAGGGAAACAGCTTTTATGCACATAGGTGTTAGTTATCCCTAAACATCAAATACATGTCTGCACTGCTAAGATTTTCATAAATATACTGACATTTCAGATGGGCATTTCAGTTTCTGGTTTCTTGTTTATTTGGGGGGCTCGGACCTCTCCTTGCTCTGGCTCTTCCTATGGATGAGTTTTTCACTCAGCATTTCCTTTGTGGATCCAGTTGCGGGTTGTACTGGACTATTAGGGTCTAGAGCTAGTCTGGGGTTCCTCAGTTCCAGGAAACTTGGGCAGTGTCATTGGTTTGGCTAGTTGATATGGTTCAGTAGACCAGGTTTTTCTGGGTGCCAATGCCCCCTGGGCTTGCTTTTTGCCTATTGGTCGGTTTCCCTTGGTTGGCTTGCTGAAATAGTTTGATGACTTTGTTGCTCTGCAAGCAAAGGGGCTCACTGTGGAACCATTGCAGCTATGGCACCTTGCTGGTGTGCTAGCCAGTTAGATCTTCAGGGGATTCCTTCCAAGTCAGGGCATTGGAGATTTGTTCTCTCAGTTCAGCCTATGGCTGGGTCCTGGGGGCAGGTGCTCTGTCCTTCTGGCCCATTTGCCGCCCCCCCCCCTTGTTCTTGGGGGGGCTTATATCCTTCTTTTGGAAGGGTGGTCACTATCTTAGGGCTTCTCCTGGCTTCAGGAGGTTAGGACAGATGGGTTAACCTACTTTGGAGAGATGTACATTCTCTGGGTTGTCTGTCCATTTGAAGAGTTCCTGGCTCCATATTAAGTCTATGTTGGGCCTTTAGCTAGATTTCTAGGTCTACGACCTTGTCTAAAATTCTCCATGTGGTATTTCGGGTTGGCTCCTGAGCACTATTGTAATGGCTGCGTCATTTTTTCCGCTCGTTGTTTGAGCCTATGGTTTTTCTGGTCCCCGGGTTTCAGACCTGCTGATGCTTGGGCTGGCCCGGCTGGAGGTAGGTCCTGAGATCCGTTGTTCTCTCGGATCTTGGGGGTGCTTTGGTCCTCATTGAGGTTCTGGGCTCTCTTTTTATTTTCGAGACCTATTTGTAGGTCTGGCAGTTTCAGTTGCCTAAAGTGTGACCTCTGTAATGGAAGTTTAGCACTCTACATTTTAGTAGCCGCTCTAGTAAACATTTTTTCGGTGTCATCCTGAGGATGGCTGCATGTTCTTGACTCAGGTGTTTACCTTGTCTGGGTCTGCTACATGCAATTTTGCCAGAACTCCTCAGGGTTCTGAGTTCAGAGATATTTGGTCTCCGTTTTCAGTTGTTCCTAGGCACTGGTTGACTTGCTGCCTGGCAAGTGAAGGGTTGCTCTTTGAAACCAGCTACTGCTGTTTGCGCCTTGACTGAGGGCTGCTACTTCTGTTTGAGCCTTGACTGAGGGCTGGCTAGCTGTTCCAATCCTTTGCAGGATGTTGGGAGAACTTTTTCTCTGTTAGGCTACCGGTTCTAAACCTTGTGGTTTCTATTTGGATGGGTGCTGCCTCCCCTTGTTGTCAGGACCCTTTTAGGTCTTGCGAGCTTGGTTTGATTGGGGGTTTTCCTTTTATGGAGTTTGTGGTAACCTTTCGGTTCCCATTTGTTTCTTTCTTGCCTTATTCCTTTGGGAGTTTTGGTGGGGGTTCATTTCGCTAGTAAAGGGTGTGTGGTGGGGGACCGACTGTTGAGCGACGGTGTCTCCCGGAGGACTTTTGGCTCAGTTGTGTCTGATGTTGCGGTCTCTACCTAGGCTTCCGGGCTATCTGCTGGTCAGTGTCCTTGGGGCCCTTTCTCTTTCTGCTTTCTTGACTTCGGACGAAGCAGGGTTTTTTGTTGGGTAGTGGTTTGCAGGCCCGGTGCCCTCAGAATGGGCCGCCTATTGTACCCTCCCATTTTGGCATTCAGTGTCCTCTATAGCTTGGGTATTGTCTTCCCAAAAGTAATGAATGCAGCTGTGAACTTTTTCCATTTTAGTTTTGGGGATGGATTGTTGAGGGCAGGCCTTAGGTTTGCCACCTCAGCCATGTTTTCCTGGACACTTATGAGTTACACATGTTGCAGGGTGTGCAAGGAGGAACATGAATAGTGCTGTCCAGGGTCACTATTTGTGTGCTGTCCAGAGGCACAATGCATGTTCCCTCTGCAAACCCTGTCAAATAATTGTCCAGGAAAACATGGCTGAGGTGGCAACCCTAGTGGGGCTATGCAGTACATAATGAGCGTGGCTCTGCTCCAAAGTGTCCCTGGAAATCTTTTTCAAAAGTTGGCAACAATGGCATGTAATGCATATCTCTTTGCTTTAAATTATTATTAGCTGATATATCTACCTATGCCTTTATACATACCTAAACTTTAATTGAGAAATAGTAGTTGGTGAATTTTCTGTTTGGTTCTCTAAATTACTGAATGTTGCTCAGTTGTGCTTAGTCCCACCCAATATAGTCAGCAGTAACTGGGTTCCTCAGGGAGATAAAATAGACATAAAGTGAAAAAAAAAAATGTCACGTTTTATTTTAAGCAAATTCAATTCTTCTGCTATATGATTAACTCAGATGGGGATACAGTTGCTGAACAAATGAGAAGCAGGGAGAAATGGGGTGTTCCAGGATTGTGACTGACTAAAAAGTGAGTAAAAATAAAATGCTTAAAAGAAATGGAGCATTGCATTGTTATTCTAGATTGTCCTTTAAAGGGACATTAAACACTAAATACATGCTAGATAGAATGATGCAGTCAAAGAAAAGATTAGTCCATGACTAACATGTAGATGTATTTTTTAAGTTTCATTAGTTGTTTAAAAAATGACAAAAATAAGTGTAAAGTTTTAGTGTCTATAAAACACTGGGAGCTGCCATGTTGTAACTTGTGTTAACTTCTCTGCTGTGGCCAATTAGGGTCAGTTATACATAGGTCATTAGAGTGTGCAGCCAATGGTTGTGCTGGATTTAACAGTGTTCTGCACTTCCATTTCTAACAGGAACTGAAAAGCTCACAATTTCAGAATGGAATTACAGGCAAAGAGGACAAAATAAATAATGAAAGTATATTGCAGAGCTGTTTTATTATATACAATTTATCATTTTATATTACCATCTCAAAGTGTTTAATGTCCCTTTAATGTTAGGTGATAAATCAAAGGGGACTAGGCAGTGAGCAGCTAAAACAGCATAGAGATGATGAGTTATAATGAATATGGAGAGAGAAAGGGCAGATGGGCATTAAAATAAGAAATGTATAATTGAACTGGGGTAGATGATGCTCGACCAGAACTACCTACCACCTTAAATCATATTTTTGTTGCTCAACTTGCAATATTTTGCTTTACAAATTGTAACTGGCTCAATGTTAGAAAAAAACAAAAACAAAACAACAACAAAAAAGCAGCTTTAAGAGGGACAGTGAAATCAAAATTAAACTTTTGAGTATGCAATTTTAACCTTTCCAATTTACTTCTGTAATCAAATTTGCTTTGTTCTCTTAGTATCGTTTAAATAAAAAAAAACATACCGAGGTGGCTCAGGAGCAGCAATTCACTACTGGCAGTTGGTGATTGGTGGATACACACATATGCTTCTTGTCCTTGGCTCACCTAATGTTTTCACTTACCTTCTAGTAGTGCATTGCTGCTCTGAGCCTACCTTAGTTTACTCTTCAACAAAGGATGCAAAGTGCACAAAGCAAACTTGATAATAGAAATAAACTAAAAACGTAATGTTGTATTCTTTGGGGCCTATTTATTAATGTGCGAGTGAACATGATCTGATATAAATGCCGACAGCATACACTCTCTGCATTTATCATTGCACCAACAGTTCTAGTGAACTGCTAGTGCAATGCCGCCCCTTGCAGATTCGCGGCCGCTAGCAGGGGTGTCAATCAACCCGATTGTATTCGATCGGGTTGATTTCGGTCCGCCACCTCAGAGCAGGCGGACAGGTTATGGAGCAGTATTTAGACTGCTGCTTCATAACTTGTGTTTCCGGCGAGCCTGAAGGATCACCGGAAACACGGGGCATCAAGTTCCATACGGAGCTTGATAAATATGCCCCTTTGTCTGAATCAAAATACTTTCCTATCCCTTGAATGTCTTGTCTTAGGAAGGGGAGTTTTCTGATCCCCGAAACATCACGTATAAATAAAGTATACACTTGGTATAAACCCAGCGAGTGCGGACTCTTCGGAAATATATATATATATATATATATATATATATACACACACACAAATACATATATATATACACACACAAATACATATATATATATACACACACAAATACATATATATATACACACAAATACATATATATATACACACACACAAATACATATATATATACACACACACAAATACATATATATATACACACACAAATACATATATATATATACACACACAAATACATATATATATACACACACAAATACATATATATATACACACACAAATACATATATATATACACACACAAATACATATATATATACACACACATACTAGTGTTCAAAAGTTTGGTGTCACTTCCTTGTTTTCAAAATAACATCAAATTGATTAGAAATACGGAGTAGACATTTTTATTGAGGTTAAAGTAAGAATTTTAAAAACAAATATGCAGTAACATCTGATTTATATAAATCTCCATACAGACTAGAATCAACACAGGTAACAATTAATTTGAATATAATTATCTGGAAAATGTCAGCTTATAAAGTTGTATTCAGTAGCGGACCTACTCAACAGAGGGCCCTGGTGCAAAATATTTTTTTGGCCCCTAAAGGTAACTCAGTAGTAACCATTAGTAATAATATACAGGCTGCTCTGTATAATGATTTTTAAGATAGATAGATAGATAGATAGATAGATAGATAGATAGATGATAGATAGATAGATAGATAACTATGATAGATAGATAGATAGATAGATAGATAGATAGATAGATAGATAGATAGATATGATGATAGATAGATAAATATGATGATAGATAGAAAAATATGATGATAGATAGATGATAGATATGTATAGATAGGATGGACTGGCAACCTTCACTAATAAAAGACTCCCCTGAATAAGGATCGTACACATTCTGCACATGCTTATTGTATAGACTGGCTGCTATGGGCCCCCCAAGTACTTGGGCCCTGGTGCAACTGTACCTGCTGCACCAATGGTAGCTGCACCCCTGGTTGTATTAGGTAAATATAGTTTGCATTCTAAATATACTCATTTACAAATGAACTGAGTAAAAAAAAGAGAAAAAAAGAAAAAAAAAGTTAATTGCCACTCTCTCCTCCTCTCCCTTCCCCTTAGCCTACATTCAGCAATATATTGTGTTTTTATCAAACAATTGGATTATTTGTTTAAAGTGATGGTAAATCTGAGCATTTAAAAAAGCACTAGGATTTAACATCACTAAAAATAAACTGTAGATTTAATTGTCACTTATTAAAAAAGGGTGCTAAACTCAGCCTGTCTTTGCCAAGGCAGCTCGCTAAAACCAGAGACGCCAGAGTCACCTCATTGAGAGAAGGGCACTGTGCCGTAGGGGGCTGGGGGCTCTGACTTTAGCAAGCTGCTTAACAGAGTGAGTTTAGCACCTTTTTTTAAATAAGTGATGACTGAAAACTACAGTTTACTCTTAGTGATGATAAAACCTAGAGTTTTTTAAATGCTTGGATTTATCATCACTTTAATAATCAAATGTTTCCATTTATCAAAAAAAACATTTCAACCTGGTGTTCTGTATTTAGAGGAATATTCCATTGTTCAATAAAGAGTTGTTCATGAAGTCTAATTTCTTCTTTTTTTGTAAATGAGGGTGATTTCCAATATTTCAAAATAATATTTCTACCTAACAAAATACATGTATTTAAAAATAATTTATACACATCATACTCCTCATTAATAGAAGAAAACATATATACTTTGCTTGAAGGAAAAGGCTGATTTTTAATGGAATATCTACATAGGCGCACAGAGGCCCATTATCATCAACCATCTGTCCTGTGTTCCATGGGCATATTTTTGTGTTTGCTAATCCAAGTTGGTCATTTAAAAATGCTAATTTATCATTTGTAATTATGTTAGCACAGCTGAAAACGGTTGTGTTGATTAAAGAAGCAATAAACTGGCCTTCATTAGACTAGTTTAGAATTTGGAGCATAAGCAATTGTGGGTTCAATTACAGGCTCAAGATGGCCAGAAATAAAGGACTTTCTTCTGAAACTCCTAAGTCTATTCTTGTTCTGAGAAATGAGGACTATTTCATGCAAGAAATTGCTGAGAAAATGAAGATCTTGTACAACGCTGTGTACTACTTCCTTCACAGAACAGGTCAAACTGTCTCTAACCAGAATAAAAAGAGGAGTGGGAGGCCCCCGGGGCACAACTACATTATAATGTCTAGTCTGAGAATAGTACCTGCAAAACACCAGTCTCAACATCAACAGTGAAGAGGTGACTCTGGGATGATGCCTTCTAGGCAGAGTTGCAAAGAAAAAGCCATATGTCAGACTAGCCAGTAAAAAGAAAAGGTTAAGATGGGCAAAGAAACACAGACATTGTACAGAGGAAGTTGGAAAAAAGTATTTTGGACAGATGAATCTAAGTTTGAAGTGTTCGAATCCAAAAAGAAGAACATCCATGAGACGCAGAGCAAATGAAGAGATGCTGGAGAAGTGCTTGAAGCCATCTGTCAAGCATGGTGGAGATGATGTGATGGTCTGGGGTGCCAATCAGATTGACCTCGCATTCTATTGGCTGATCGGAACAGCCAATAGAATGCAAGGTCAATCTGATTGGCTGATTGGATCAGCCAATCGGATTGAACTTGAATCTGATTGGCTGATTGAATCAGCCAATCAGATTTTTCCTACCTTAATTCCGATTGGCTGATAGAATCCTATCAGCCAATCGGAATTCAAGGGACGCCATCTTGGATGACGTCACTTAAAGGTACAGTCACTTAGTCGTCGGATCAAGAAAGAAGAGGATGCTCTGCGTGGGATGTCTTCAGGATGCTGCCGCTCCGCTCCGGATGGATGAACAGAGAAGATGCCGCCTGGATCAAGACTTCTGATGGATGGAAGACCTCTTCTTGCCCCGCTTGGATGAAGACTTCTGCCGGTCTGGATGTCCTCTTCTGCCCGATCGGATGAAGACTTCGGCCTGCTGGGTGAAGACACGGTAGAGAGATCTTCAGGGGGGTAGTGTTAGGTTTATTTAAGGGGGGTTTGGGTTAGAGTAGGGGTATGTGGGTGGTGGGTTGTAATGTGGGGGGGGGGGTATTGTGTTTTTTTTTACAGGCAAAAGAGCTGTTTTCTTTGGGGCATGCCCCCGCAAAAGGCCCTTTTAAGGGCTGGTAAGGTAATAGAGCTGATTACTTTTGTAATTTAGTATAGGGTAGGGCATTTTTTTATTTTGGGGGGCTTTGTTATTTTATTAGGGGGCTTAGATTAGGTGTAATTAGTTTAAAATTCTTGTAATTTTTTTTATTTTTTGTAATTTAGTGTTTGTTTTTTTGTACTTTAGTTTAGTTTATTTCATTGTATTTAATTGTAGGTACTTGTAGTTAATTTATTTAATGATAGTGTAGTGTTAGGTTTAATTGTAACTTAGGTTAGGATTTATTTTACAGGTAATTTTGTAATTATTTTAACTAGGTAGCTATTAAACAGTAAATATCTATTTAATAGCTATTGTACCTAGTTAAAATAAATACAAAGTTGCCTGTAAAATAAATATAAATGCTAAAATAGCTACAATGTAACTATTAGTTATATTGTAGCTATATTAGGGTTTATTTTAAAGGTAAGTCTTTAGTTTTATATAGGATTAATTTATTTAGTTAATTTAATGACAGTGTAGTGTTAGGTGTAATTGTAACTTAGGTTAGGGTTTATTTTACAGGTAAATTTGTATTTATTTTAGCTAGGTAGTTATTAAATAGTTATTAACTATTTAATAGCTATTGTACCTAGTTAAAATAAATACAAAGTTGCCTGTAAAATAAATATAAATCCTAAAATAGCTACAATGTAACTATTAGTTATATTGTAGCTATATTAATAGCTAGTAGGGGGCTTAGATTAGGTGTAATTAGTTTAAAATTATTGTAATATTTTATTATTTTTGGTAATTTAGTGTTTGTTTGTTTTTTTGTACTTTTCTGATGGATGGAAGACCTCTTCTTGCCCCGCTTGGATGAAGACTTCTGCCGGTCTGGATGTCCTCTTCTGCCCCATCGGATGAAGACTTCGGCCCGGCTTGGTGAACACGACTCAAGGTAGGGAGATCTTCAGGGGGGTAGTGTTAGGTTTATTTAAGGGGGGTTTGGGTTAGAGTAGGGGTATGTGGGTGTTGGGTTGTAATGTGGGGGGGTATTGTGTTTTTTTTTTACAGGCAAAAGAGCTGTTTTCTTTGGGGCATGCCCCAGCAAAAGGCCATTTTAAGGGCTGGTAAGGTAATAGAGCTGTTAACTTTTGTAATTTAGTATAGGGTAGGGCATTTTTTTATTTTGGGGGGCTTTGTTATTTTATTAGGGGGCTTAGATTAGGTGTAATTAGTTTAAAATTCTTGTAATATTTTTTTATTTTTTGTAATTTAGTGGGGGGGGGGGGTTGTACTTTAGTTTAGTTTTTTTAATTGTATTTAATTGTAGGTACTTGTAGTTAATTTATTTAATGATAGTGTAGTGTTAGGTTTAATTGTAACTTAGGTTAGGATTTATTTTACAGGTAATTTTGTAATTATTTTAACTAGGTAGCTATTAATTAGTCAATAACTATTTAATAGCTATTGTACCTAGTTAAAATAAAAACAAAGTTGCCTGTAAAATAAATATAAATGCTAAAATAGCTACAATGTAACTATTAGTTATATTGCAGCTATATTAGGGTTTATTTTACAGGTAAGTATTTAGTTTTAAATATGATTCATTTATTTAATTAATTAAATGATAGTGTAGTGTTAGGTGTAATTGTAACTTAGGTTAGGATTTATTTTACAGGTAAATTTGTATTTATTTTAGCTAGGTAGTTATTAAATAGTTATTAACTATTTAATAACTATTGTACCTAGTTAAAATAAATACAAAGTTGCCTGTAAAATAAAAATAAATCCTAAAATAGCTACAATGTAACTATTAGTTATATTGCAGCTATCTTAGGGTTTATTTTACAGGTAAGTCTTTACTAGTTTTAAATAGGATTCATTTATTTAACTATAGTAAACTTATTTCATTTTATTTAAATTATATTTAAGTTAGGGGGTGTTAGTGTTAGGGTTAGACTTAGGTTTAGGGGTTAATAACCTTATTATAGTAGCGGCGACGTTAGGGGCGGGAGATTAGGGGTTAATAATTGTAGGTAGGTGGCGGCGATGTTAGGGAGGGCAGATTAGGGGTTAATAAAATGTATTATAGTGTTTGCAAGGCGGGAGTGCGGCGGTTTAGGGGTTAATACATTTATTATAGTTGCGGCGATTTGCGGTCGGCAGATTAGGGGTTAATACTTGTAGTTAGATTGCGGCGACGTTGGGGGGGGGCAGATTAGGGGTTAATAACTATAATGTAGGGGTCGGCGGTGTTAGGGACAGCAGATTAGGGGTTAATAGCTATAATGTAGGCGGCGGCGATATCGGGTCGGCAGATTAGGGGTTAATACTTGTAGTTAGATTGCGGCGACGTTGGGGGGGCAGATTAGGGGTTAATAACTATAATGTAGGGGTCGGCGGTGTTAGGGACACCAGATTAGGGGTTAATAGCTATAATGTAGGCGGCGGCGATATCGGGTCGGCAGATTAGGGGTTAATACTTGTAGTTAGATTGCGGCGACGTTGGGGGGGGGCAGATTAGGGGTTAATAACTATAATGTAGGGGTCGGCGGTGTTAGGGACACCAGATTAGGGGTTAATAGCTATAATGTAGGCGGCGGTGATATCGGGTCGGCAGATTAGGGGTTAATACTTGTAGTTAGATTGCGGCGACGTTGGGGGGGCAGATTAGGGGTTAATAACTATAATGTAGGGGTCGGCGGTGTTAGGGACAACAGATTAGGGGTTAATAGCTATAATGTAGGTGGCGGCGATATTCGGTCGGCAAATTAGGGGTTAATAAAATAATGCAGGTGTCAGCGATAGCGGGGGCGGCAGATTAGGGGTTAATAAGTGTTAGATTAGGGGTGTTTAGAGACTCGGGGTACATGTTAGGGTGTTAGGTGCAGACTTAGTGTTTCCCCATAGGAAACAATGGGGCTGCGGTGTTAGTTTTTTTTCAGCCGAAACTCCCATTGTTTCCTATGGGGAAATGCCGAATTTTACCGAGCTAATTCGGATTTATTCGGAGATACGGCAGCTATTTCGGATTCATTCGGTAGATTCGGAAGTATTTTAATTCGGAAATCCGAATTGATCCGAATCTCCGAATTTACCGAATTTTCCGAATTTCCGAATTAATCCGAAACTAACCGCACATTTCTAGTTTTAAGATACCCGCCACTATTCGGGGCTTTCCTCTACTAGTATATAGTGGTCCTACCGTCCAGTATTGGGGAGTGCTATCCAAGTACATTCTTTCTCATTCGCTTCTGTGATTGGTCCCTTTCTCTCAGTATCTATGAGCAGAATTTTGCAAATGTGTTGAGTATGTGTATGTGTGGGTGTATGTGTTTGCATATGTGCGGTGTGTGTGTTTGTGCGATAATGCTTGCAAATGTGTCTACTTATGAATGTTAGTGTGCTGCAAGTCTATGGTTGTGTGTGTGCTTGTGTGTCTAAGTGTGTGTGTATTTATATTTATGTGCTTGTGTATTTGTTTGTGTACATCTGTATTTTTGTTTGTATTTGTGTGTGAGGTGTATATGTGTGTATGTTCTTGTATATGCGAGTGTAAATGTGCATGTGTGTATTTGAAAATACTGTGTATTTTAGGCAGTTTAAAGGGATAGTCTAGTCAAAATCAAAGTTTCATGATTCAGATAGAGCATGCAATCTTAAGTAACTTTCTAATATACTCCTATTAAAATGTATTTCTTCCTTCTCTTGGTATCTTTATTTGAAAAATCCAGAATGGGTAGCGCTTGCTGATTGGTGGCTACATTTAGACACCAATCATCAAGCGCTACCCAGGTGCTGAACCAAAAATGATTCCTTCTGTAAGTTTAATAAGCGCTCTGAGCTTCCACTACTGCCTCCTGTGTACCTGTTGGCGTTCTTCACGCTGCACGCTTCCTGCTGCATGCCCTGTGTCACAAACCAGAAGTCCCTCCGGAAACACATCCGCATAGAACCGGTGCCAAGGGGAGAAGGGGGCTTGAGAAAGGGCTTATTGTTAGCCCGAAATGTTGCTGTATCTGACCTTTGTTTGAAAATAAAAGTCACTTTGCTCACTGCTGGATCTTTTTTTACGAGAAGGGGGAAGCCTCACCTACGCTCCCCAATCACGTTTCACAAAAGATGCAACAATCCCGGCATGTCGGTAAGGATGCTTCCAGCACAGGAGATTAGTTAAGAACGAACTTGTTTATTTCAGAGGATAAAAACACCAGAACATGAGAAATAGTAGCCAATCAGTCACACGCATTTCATCAGCAGAGAAGTAACTTTCTCAATGACTTGTGGGTTAGAGGGCCGGAAATCGTACTTATAGGGCTTAATGACACACCGTCTATATTTAACTCCATGTATACCATACTAAACACTATTGTCGGTACCGTACCTACCACTTGGCACTCATATAAAAAATACATATAAAACATATTACTTTTAAAATTACACATCATGAGTATTATATTCAGATGTCAAATTTATCTAAATGTTCATATATATGTATTTGAGAGGGATTGCTATCTCTAGAAGCGTGGAACAGCAATGAGAGCAAAGTTTGCTCCCACTTGCGCCAACCTGTATCTAGGTTGGTGGGAGCTGTTTTTGGAGATGGAAACCCCTTTAAAGAAAATAGATAACCTGCTGTTTATGTGGAAAGGTGATGACATTTATGACCTACATGAATTTTTGGTTTATGTTAAACAGAATTACATGAACTTGGACTTCACTATGGAATATTCAAAAACATCTATTCCATATTTAGATGCAAACAAATTAACAGAATACTGACATTATAGTAAGTTTATACAGAAAACCAGGTAGCACAATCCTTAATGCCAGATCTTGTAATCCTGGCCATGTAATTAAGGCAATCCCTAAAGGCTTATATTTGAGGGTGAAGAGAAACTGCACCTCTCAGGATGATTACAACAAACACTCGCAAGAGACAACACTGAGATTTCTATCTAGGGGTTATAATAGGAAACAACTTAATGTGGCAAAGGAACAGGTAGACAGAATGGAAAGAAAAGATATGTTAAGAACAAGAAAGAGAGGTCAGGACAAGGAATACAGCGATATATCCTTCTTATTACAACCTATAGTAAGGAGTTGAGGCAAATATGTAATATTATTAAAGGGGCATTACCTATTTTAAAAACAGATAAAACCATGAATGAAATAATACTCTGGTCTTAAATTCATTTGTAGAAAATCAAAAATTTTGGGTAATGTGCTGTCGCCCTCTATGTTGCCACCTGAGAATAAAACCAATTGGCTGACAGAAAAACCTGGATACCACAGATGTGGGAGCAGGAGGTATAAAACCTTTACATATATTGTCCTTGGAGATGAATTTACATCTCAAAATGAATCAAAAACATATAGGGGCATATTTATCAAAGTGTCAACTATATTGCATTCACCAGCATCAATACGCTCACCTAACATCGCGGCCGCAGATCTCAATACGCTCTCCTTATTTATAAAAAAACCCATCAAAAACACGCGCACCAAGTACGGGGCGATGAGCATCAGACTGTTGTTAATTAGCAGTCAACGACCTCGCGTCTATTTGGCTTTTTCTCAACTCTATTTATACCATTACACTAAACGCAGCGACTATACTAAAATGTTTAAGTTCTATCCCACCACTCCCCGGCACCTAAATAAAGTTATTAACCCTTATCCTGCTGCTCCCCGACACCGCCGCCACCTAAATAAAGTTATTAACCCCTATCCCGCCTCTCCTGGAAACCGGCGCCACTAAATAAACTTATTAACCCATAAACCTCTGGCCTCCCACATCACCACCACTAACTAAACCTATTAACCCCTAAACGCCCCCACATGGCAAAAAAATTAATTAAGCTATTAACCCCTAAACCTAACAACCCCTTAACTTTAAATTAAAATTACAACAATCCCTATCTTCAAATAAATTAAATATTACAAGTAGAATTAAAATAAACTAATTTTAAACTATTAATTAACCTACCCTAACTATTATACTAAAATTAAATTAAACTACCAATTAAGTAAACTAAATTACATATTAAAAAAACGTAACCCTACTAAAATTATTTAAATATACAATTAAACATTATTACAAAGTAATAAATTACAAAAAAAAAAATACTAAGTTACAAAAAACAAACACTAAATTACGAAAAATAACAAACCAAATTATATATATAAAAAAATTACACCTAATCTAATAGCCCTATCAAAATAAAAAAGACCCCCCAAAATAAAAAAAAACCCTAGCCTACAATAAACTACTAATGGCCCTTAAAAGGGCCTTTTGTGGGGCATTGCCCCAAAGATATCAGCTCTTTTACCTGGCAAAAAAAATACAAACACCCCCCCTTCAAGAACTGTCAGTTGATCGTCGGGGTTAGTGTTTTTTTTAAGGTTTTTTTGGGTGGGTTTTATTTTTAGAGTAGGGTCTGGGCAGTAAAAGAGCTAAATGCCCTTTCAAGGGCAATGCCCATACAAATGCCCTTTTCAGGGCAATGGGTAGATTAGGCTATTTTAGATAGTTTTTTTATTTGGAGGGTTGGTTGGGTGGTGGGTTTTACTGTTGGGGGGGGTGTATTTTTTTGCCAGGTAAAAGAGTTGATATCTTTGGGACATTGGTATTTTATTGTAGTCTAGGGTTTTTTTTTTATTTTGGAGGGCTTTTTTATTTTGATAGGGCTATTAGATTAGGTGTAAAAAAACATAATTTATGCTTACCTGATAAATTTATTTCTCTTGTGATGTATCGAGTCCACGGATTCATCCATACTTGTGGGATATTCCCCTTCCTAACAGGAAGTGGCAAAGAGAGCACCCACAGCAGAGCTGTCTATATAGCTCCTCCCTTAGCTCTGCCCCCCCCCCCCGTCATTTGACCGAAGGCTAGGAAGAAAAAGGAGAAACTATAGGGTGCAGAGGTGACTGAAGTTTTATAAAATAAAAATATACTGCCTGTCTTAAATAAACAGGGCGGGTCGTGGACTGGATACATCACAAGAGAAATAAATTTATCAGGTAAGCATAAATTATGTTTTCTCTTGTAAGATGTATCGAGTCCACGTATTCATCCATGCTTGTGGGATACCAATACCAAAGCTTTAGGACATGGATGAAGGGAGGGACAAGACAGGTACCTTAAACGGAAGGCACCACTGCATGTAGAACCTTTCTCCGAAAAATAGCCTCCGAAGAAGCAAAAGTATCGAATTTGGAAAATTTGGAAAAAGTATGAAGCGAAGACCATGTCGCCGCCTTACAAATCTGTTCAACAGAAGCCTCATTTTTAAAAGCCCATGTGGAAGCCACTGCTCTAGTAGAATGAGCAGTACAACAAACAATGAAGATGTTTGATGGAAATCTTTAGTTGCTTGTAAGTAGAACTTTAAAGCACGAACCACATCAAGATTGTGCAACAAACGTTCCTTCTTTGATGAAGGATTAGGACATAGTGAAGGAACAACAATCTCCTGATTGATATTCCTATTAGAAACAACCTTAGGAAGAAACCCAGGCTTGGTATGCAAAACCACCTTATCTGCATGGAAAACAAGGTAAGGTGAATCACACTGCAAAGCAGATAACTCAGAAACTCTTCAAGCTGAAGAGATGGCTACTAAAAACAAAACTTTCCAAGATAGAAGCTTAATATCTATGGAATGCATAGGTTCAATTGGAACCCCTTGAAGAACTTTAAGAACTAAGTTTAGGCTCCATGGCGGAGCAACAGGTTTAAATACAGTGAAGGTAGATTGTTAAGCTTTTTACGGCTTACAGATAGAGAGGGCGCCAAGGGCTAAAGGTATCAGACACCAATATAGTATTAAAATTATTTTATAGAAGCCAATATACAAACATAAAATCAACCAATATAAATAGGGACGTCTCCCTAGTTTTTTAAAATACTATGTAACAGCTTATTGCTACAATGAAATAAACAAATGAGGTTCAGATAGATATAAAATACATATACGATCTAATTTAAATGCATTAATCTGTTAATAAGTTAAAACTAAAAATAAATAAAATAAGAAACGATATACGTTATACTAGAAATTTAGATATGCATATGCCCAAGGGATACAGCAGATATTTCCCAAGTTTACTGTGGGATATAGACTAGCTTTCCAATAAAGGAGATTAGTCCTGAAAATGTCCAGTACACCTGAAATCGTAGTATAATGCTTTGTTTCAAAAATATAACAGTGTTAAAGCAGTACTTTACTTTACTTTACCGCCTGTGAAATCTTCAGTCACACCAGGGACCACTACGAGAGCCAAGGCAGTCTCTCCCGAGCTGCAAACACAGATCACACACGTGTGTACGGACGGCGTCTGACGTCACGCCTCGTCCGTTTGTTTCCTATGTAGGCAGTATGAAAGCGTGCTGGTATCGAGTGTTACAAAGTTATGAATGTTGTCAACTCCTTCAGTGCACAAGCACTCTGTTCATATGCTTATGCTTGTAAATACAGTTGGATATTTGAATTCATCCACACTGTCAGAGCTTGAAAGTTGTAGTGAGGAAATTAACCCGGGTTAAAATAGCGATGTTGTTCATAGATAGAGTGAAATTTAATCACTCTTAGTATACTGCTACAAAGTCACAAGGTAATCGACGCGTTTCACCCACCTGTGGGCTTTATCAAGATAATTGTGACTTGCAGCAAAGGCCTTTTTAAATGTTCAGAAGGTGTGTGATTGGCTGTGTGTCTAATTGGTGTTTCCCATTCACAGGAGAATTTAAGGCGGTATATACTTATTCCTCTGTTTCAGGTTCATGTATCCCAAGTTAAAAACATACTGATAGTCAAATAAATCCCTCTGGTACATATATTTACAAATTCACAATCCCTTTAAGGTATGCTCTCCACAAGCTTTCCTATTGTAAAACATTGTATATTAAAATTGCAACATGCTAAAATTAGATATAAATGAAATTAGTTTATCTGATGTATATACAAATCTTATGGATATGATAAACATCTCTCATAGAAAACATATGAAACCTAATGGCATTATAAAATATATATATATATATATATATATATATAAAGATATTTACATATGCCCTATTTTAAAAGGTATGTGAGCTTAGTCTAAAATTATAAAACGAGGTATATGGTTTAGTAAGATGACAGTGCTACCCATAGATTAATGTGAAAAATTGTGAAAAATAATAAAGAAAAAAATGAAAAAAATATAAATAAAAAGAGAGAAAGAGAATGAAAAAAGTAAGTGGGGATTAATTTTAGATTTAAGTGTGTTTTATTCAAATAGAAAAGGTGAAAGATCTAGTTCAGAGTTAAGTCCTTGTGGATATAAAGTGCTATATTTGTAAATTAATTCCGCTTCGTTAATTAATAGTGTTTTCTCTGTATTACCCCCCCTCCAGTGTCCTTTAATTTTTTGTACCCCCCAATCACTTAAATCTTTGGTATTACCTTGATGAGTGTCTTTAAAGTGCTTATATAATGAAGTGTCATCCCTCCCTTTTTCTATACTTAACAAGTGCTCCCTTATTCTGTCTTTAAGACATCGAGTAGTTTCACCAAAATAGAAAAGGTTGCACGAGCATTTCAGTACGTAAATAATATTTTTGTGTGTGCATCTTATAACTTCTTTTATGGTGAGAATATTTTTGGAGTTGTTAATCCTAAGAGCCTTCATTTTTGAACTGTGTTTACATGACTTGCATGTGTAACAAGGGAAGAAACCAGTGGGTTTTTTCCCATCATATCTACCTGAGAGTTGATTGTTGAGCTTATCTTAAGTTCACTTTGAGCTAGCATTGTTCTAAAATTCCTAGCTTTTTTTAAAATAAATGTGGGTTTATCTTCTAGTTGTGCACCAATTATATTGTCCTCTTTCAGCAAGTACCAATTTTTTCTTATTATCGTTTTAATAAGGGAATGATCAGTATTGTAATCAGTAATAAAAGGGACTTTGATTCTATCAGTGGTATCTTTAGTTTTAATTTTGTAATCCAAAAGGTTTTCTCTATTTGTTTTTCTAGCTTTGTCAATAGCTTTATTTATGTTATTAGCTTCATAGCCTCTACTATGGAATTTTTCTGCCAAGATTGTAACCTGGTTCTTAAAATCCTCTACTCTGGAGCAATTTTTCTTAATACGTAAGGTCTGTCCATATGGGATGTTGTCCTTCCATATTTTTAAGTGGCAGCTTTCTGCGTGTATTAGATTATTGCACTCTACTTCTTTAAAGTGCGTTTTAGTCTCTATCTTACTATTAATTACCATAATTTCAAGATCCAGAAAGTTGACTTGCTCTCGGCTAAATTGACTAGTGAACTTGAGACCATAATTATTTACATTCATTTTTTTAAAAAGCTCAATTAAGTCTTTCTCTAGACCTCTCCAAACGATCAAGAGATTGTCTATGTACCGTTTGTACAGTACGAGGCTCGCACCGAGAGAGCCATCATTGAAAAAATTCTCTTCCCAAAAACCCATGAAGAGATTGGCATAACTCGGTGCGAACCTCGTACCCATGGCAGTCCCACTTGTATATAAAATTGGTTGTTAAAAGAAAAGAAATTATGTTCTAAAATATATTTGATACTGGCAAGAATAAAATCTTTTTGTTGTGGTTCCATGTTATCATCTTTATCTAAGTAATGTTTTACTGCCTGTAGTCCTTGTGAGTGATTTATCACAGTATACAGAGACGATACGTCACATGTAGCTATTAACATGTCTTTTTCCCATTTTAGGGAATTCAAAATATTTAGTACCTGAGTTGAGTCTTTAAGATGTGATTTAAGTTTGGACACATGGGGCTGTAAAAGTCTGTCGACATACTGGGAGAGGTTGGCTGAGATGGAGTTGATGCCGGATATAATCGGCCTACCTGGTGGGTTTGTGAGGCATTTATGGACCTTGGGTAGAAAGTAAAAGATTGGTGTCTTAGAGTGTTTTGGAGTTAAATAATTAAATTCTTTTTCATTTAATACCGCTTTTTTTCTTCCATCAGTTAAAATTTTGTTTAAAATGTTCGTGAACTTCAAAGTTGTATTCAGGGGTACTTTCAGAATCACCAAAGCTCTCTCCTGCTTGATTCTGGAAACCAGACGTGGGAGGAGAGGAAACGGTGGAAATACATAGGCCAGATTGAAGGACCAGGGCACTGCTAGAGCATCTATCAGTATCGCCTGGGAATCCCGGGACCTGGACCCGTAACGAGGAAGTTTGGCATTCTGATGGGACGCCATCAGATCCAATTCTGGTGTGCCCCATAGCTGAGTCAATTGGGCAAATACCTCTGGATGGAGCTCCCACTCCCCCAGATGAAAAGTCTGACGACTTAGGAAATCCGCCTCCCAGTTCTCTACCCCTGGGATATGGATTTGCTGAGAGATGTCAAGAGTGATCCTCCGCCCATCGGATTATTGTGGTTACCTCCATCATCACTAGAGAACTCCGTGTTCCTCCTTGATGATTGATGTAAGCTACAGACGTGATGTTGTCCGACTGAAATCTGATGAATTTGGCCGCAGCTAGCTGAGGCCACGCCTGAAGCGCATTGAATATCGCTCTCAGTTCTAGAATGTTTATCGGGAGTAGAGTTTCCTCCCGAGACCATAAGCCCTGTGCTTTCAGGGAGTTCCAGACAGCACCCCAGCCTAGCAGGCTCGCATCTGTCGTTACTATGAGCCACTCTGGCCTGCAGAAACACATTCCCTGAGACAAGTGGTCCTGAGACAACCACCAGAGAAGAGAATCTCTAGTCTCCTGGTCCAGATGCAGGTGAGGAGATAAATCTGCATAATCCCCATTCCACAGTTTGAGCATGCATAGTTGCAGTGGTCTGAGGTGTAGGCAGGCAAAAGGAACTATGTCCATTGTTGCTACCATGAGTCCGATTACTTCCATACATTGAGCCACTGATGGCTGAGGAATGGAATGAAGAACTCGGCAAGTGGTTAAGAGTTTTGATTTTCTGACCTCCGTCAGAAATATTTTCATTTCTACTGAGTCTATCAGAGTCCCTAGGAAGGAAACTCTTGTGAGAGGGGAGAGAGAACTCTTTTTTATGTTCACTTTCCACCCGTGAGATCTCAGAAAAGCCAACAAGATGTCCGTGTGAGACTTGGCTAGCTGGAAAGTCGACGCCTAAATCAAGATGTCGTCTAGATAAGGCGCCACTGCTATGCCCCGCGGTCTTAGAACTGCCAAAAGGGACCCTAGCACCTTTGTGAAAATTCTGGGAGCTGTGGCCAACCCGAAGGTAATGCCTGTCCAGAAAGGCGAATCTGAGGAATTGATGATGATCTCTGTGAATAGGGATGTGTATATACGCATCCTTTAAGTCCACGGTAGTCATATATTGACCCTCCTGGATCAACGGTAGAGTAGTCTGAATAGTCTCCATCTTGGATGATGGTACTCTGAGGAATTTGTTTAGAATTTTGAGAACCAAGATTGGTTTGAAAGCTCCCTCTTTTTTGGGAACCACAAACAGGTTTGAGTAAAACCCTAGCCCTTGTTCCGCTTTTGGAACTGGGCGAATCACTCCCATGGTATGTAGGTCTTCTACACAGCGTAAGAACGCCTCTCTCTTAGTCTGGTTTGCAGACAATTGAGAAATGTGAAATCTCCCCCTTGGAGGGGAGTCTTTGAAGTCCAGAAGATAACCCTGGGTAACAATTTATAAAACCCAGGAATCATGAACATATCTTGCCCAAGCCTGGGCGAAGAGAGAGAGTCTGCCCCCTACTAGATCCGGTCCCGGATCGGGGGCTACCCCTTCATACTGTCTTAGAGGCAGCAGCAGGCTTCTTGGCCTGTTTACCCTTGTTCCAAGCCTGGTTAGGTCTCCAGACTGACTTGGATTGGGCAAAATTCCCCTCTTGCTTTGCAGCAGGAAAAACTGAAGCGGGACCACCCTTGAAGTTCCGAAAGGAACGAAAATTATTTTGTTTGGTCCTCATTTTATTTGTTCTATCCTGAGGGAGGGCATGGCCTTTCCCTCCAGTGATGTCTGAAATAATCTCTTTCAGTTCAGGCCCGAATAGGATCTTTCCTTTGAAAGGGATGTTCAAAAGTTTAGATTTTGATGACACATCAGCAGACCAGGACTTAAGCCATAACGCCCTGCGTCCTAAAATTGCAAAACCTGAATTCTTTGCTGCTAATTTAGCCAGTTGGAAAGCGGCATCTGTAATGAAAGAATTAGCCAACTTAAGGGCCTTAATTCTGTCCATAATATCCTCTAATGGAGTCTCCATCTGAAGAGCCTCTTCTAGAGCCTCGAACCAGAAAGCAGCTGCAGTAGTTACAGGAACAATGCACGCAATAGGTTGGAGAAGAAAACCTTGATGAACAAAAATTTTCTTCAGGAGACCCTCTAATTTTTTATCCATAGGATCTTTGAAAGCACAACTGTCTTGGATAGGTATAGTTGTATGCTTGGCCAGAGTAGAAATAGCTCCCTCCACCTTAGGAACTGTCCTCAAACACAGTAGGAACCTCTGGAGAAGCAGCTGGATGTCTCTGTGGAAAAGAAACTGCACAACTGAGGCGCAAAAATAGGCCCCTCCCACCTCACTCAATGTAATGGGGCCTAAGAGAAACACAACAGAGTGTTTCCTAAACTAGCCATGTGGGTTAATAACCCATAAACAAGCCACAATGACCCCTTAAAGTCACTCAAAAAACGTTATATTTGCAATAAAAACAAAAACGTTTTTTCCTATCAGTGTCACCAGTAACTAATGAGCCCTTTATGCAAGCTGGGATTCCTATAAATTTCTGAATACAGCTTACCCTTCCCTCATGGGTATATTGCCAGCCTTTTCTAGAAATAACACAGTCTGTCTAGAAAAAAATAGACTGAACATACCTTAACGCAGTTTAGTCTGCAAACCGTTCCCCCAACTGAAGTTTTCCTATACTCTTCAGCCCTTGTGAGGACAGTAGTGGATCTTAGTTACAAAGTGCTAAGATCATTATCCTCCTTGCAGAAATCTTCATCCCTTTTCTGCCAGAGAGTAAATAGTACACACCGATACCATTTAAAATAACAAACTTTTGCTTGAGAAAATAAAAACTAAAATTTTTTGTCACCACACTCACTTTACCCTTCCTAGCAGTTAAGCAGGCAAAGAGAATGACTGGGGGGCGGAGCTAAGGGAGGAACTATATAGACAGCTCTGCTGTGGGTGCTCTCTTTGCCACTTCCTTTTAGGAAGGAGAATATCCCACAAGTATGGATGAATCCGTGGACTCGATACATCTTACAAGAGAAAATATATTTTTGATCATTTGGTTTGTTATTTTTCGTAATTTAGTGTTTGTTTTTTTTGTAACTTACTGTTTGTTTTTTTGTAATTTAGTACTTTGTAATAATGTTTAAATGTAAATTTAAATAATTTTAGTAGGGTTAGGTTTTTTTAATATGTCATTTAGTTTATTTAATTGGTAGTTTAATTTAATTGTAGTATAATAGTTAGGGTAGGTTAATTAATAGTTTGAAATTAGTTTATTTTAATTTTACAGCTAAGTTTTAATTTATTTGAAGATAGGGATGTTGTAATTTTAATTTAAATTAAGGGGTTATTAGGTTTAGGGGTTAATAGCTTAATTTAGTTTTTTGCCATGTGGGGGGCTGACGGTTTAGGGGTTAATAGGTTTAGTTAGTGGTGGTGATGTGGGAGTCCAGAGGTTTAGGGGTTAATAAATTTATTTAGTGGCGTCGTGGTCAGGGAGCGACAGAATAGGGGTTAATAACATTATGTAGGTGGAGGCAATGTCAGGGGTGGCATATTAGGGGTGTTTAGACTCAGGGTTTATGTTAGGGTGTTGGTTTTAAAAGTAACTTTGTTTCTTCCATAGAAATATATGGGGTATGCTTCATTCTCTTGCAGCATCGAAAATAAGTTTTCGGTGCTTTCATACTCCCATTGATTTCTATGGCATCCGCGGCCTCAAGGGTGGCGGATTTAAAAACCAGGTACGCTGGTCAAATAGAGCCGAATGTGTATTCGGAACATCTGTAATGACGTAAGCATCGATCTGCGTCGGATTGAGATCGCGGGATTGTATGTTATTTCACAAATTTCAACATTTTACGATCTTGAGGCTTTGACAACTATGTCGGATAAATCTTGCAACAATTATGATGCAGAATTCCAGCGTATTTTCGGTTGATACTGATAAATAGGCCCCATTGAATTAAACAGTACATTAACTGTAATACCAAGTTTTATATTTATTGACTTGTAGAGGCTGTGGGAAAAAGCATGTAAGTCATACAACACGATTCCTAAAGGATAGTTTTTTTGGAGCACTTACATGCGATAGAGGATCCGGAATCAACTATACCCATAGCCATACACATTCATAAATATCAAGCATCCAACAGTTCTTTACTGTCAGTACAGGGTATAGAGCATGTCCTGAGGCACCCCAGAGGGGGTAATAGGATTAAGACACTGAAACAACAGGAGGTATTATGGATTTTCTAGTTGGGAACCAGGGTACCTGTAACGATTTAGTAGAGAGTGAGGATGGATCACAACTGCAGAGTTTGCAAAATAAATGATTTGTATCACTTTTGGCAAATTGACTATTGAACTGCATAGACCAAGCTGCTTTCAGTGAAGTTGTTATTCTCAAGTAATTGAATTGCAGATCAGAAACTTGTCTGGCAACGAATGAGGTAAAACATATATGCTGTTGAACGTCACAGCATTAGTATAGACATAAACAAAGTCTGTATCAGAAGAAATATAAAAAATTAAATCAATTTCTTAGTAACAATCTTTAGAGTTCAGCTAGCTCCCAGTACGATAAATCTTGATAAAGAAAAGCAGAGTTCCAGAAAGCAGGTAGTGTTGCTATTAGTGCTGGAGTAAGATATAACAGTTCAGTGTGAAGTGTAACTCTCAGTTTTAGACATTATTAGTTAGTTTGTAACAGAACGGTATAAACATGTGCTGATAGTCTTGCGGTCAGTAGAGTAGCAGGGAAAAGCAAAGTTCAATGTGTATTTGTACAGCACAGCTTAAAGTAACTACAGCGCTTACCGCCTGTCACCGGATGGTGTGTAATAGAAGCAGAATTAGTTCTGAGATGTCCTTGCACTTAGTCCGTGGGAGGTTGTTTGTAGAAGAGTTGCGCTGTGTTGCAGTGGGAGAGAGATTGAGGTCCGGTGTGTGAGAAACACTTCAGTGGCTCAGATGAGATAGAAACTCAGAGGGAGATGGCAGCAAACACACTGCAGTATGGATTAAGTCTCTGTTGTAGCGTGCACGCAAAAAAGAAAAACTCGCCTCTGTAAAACTTTCTGTAGGCAAAATGAGCATATGAACCAGCAGTAGAAAATAAGTAATCCCAAGGTAGTAGCTGATTCAGTAATTGAAAGCAAAGCAAACTGGTTTGTTGTCAGTAAAACACACAGCAAGTGGAAAACAGACACGCTTCAGAGCAAGTCTAGAAACTTAATAATTAAGCACCTGTCTGCAGTCAGCTGATGCCTTAAGTACAGGTAAGGCTGAAGTCAGGTGAATGGAAATGGCATAGGTAAAACATGGAGCGGAATCCTTACATAAGGTGAATGGGAAAGGCATAGGTAAAACCTGGAGCGGAATCCTTACAGTACCCATAGGACTGAACAGTGAATGGGACGTTAAATTGTTTGTAGATTGATACAAGAAATATTAAATTCATTTACAAATGTAACAGTTATATCACGTGTAAAACTTGTGAATTTACATGTTGCATTATTTTGGGTATTTCACATTCTATTTTTGCTCTATGTATTTAGATTTTACTCATGTAAATAAGTTGATACTGAACTTTAGATTCAATGTCTTATCTTGTATCCAATTAATGATGTAACAGTCTTCTATGAACGTTAGTATGTCCCTACTAGTTTGAAAATAAAAATGTATACATATATATGAATGTTAAGATAAATTTGACATCTGAATATAATACTCATGATGTGTAATTTTGATAGTAATATGTTTTATATGTATTTTTTATATGAGTGCCAAGTGGTGTGTACTGGTGCCAGCAATAGTGTTTAGTATAGTATACATGGAGTTAAATATAGGGGAGGTATCATTAAGCCCTATAAGTAAGATTGCTGGCCCTCTAACCCACAAGTCATTTTGAAAGTTACGTCTCTGCTGACGAAAGGCGTATGAGAGATTGGCTACTATTTCACATATTCTGGTGTTTTTATCCTCTGAAATAAAAAAGTTTGTTCTTAACTAATCTCCTGTGTTGGAAGCATCCTTACCGACGTGCCGGGATTGTTACATCCTTGCTGACCCAAAAATGGGCCGTCTCCTAAGCTTACATTTATGCTTTTTCAAATAAAGATTCCAAGAGAAAGAAGAATAATTGATAATAGGAGTAAATTGGAAAGATGTTTAAATTGCATGCTCTATCTGAATCATGAAAGTTTAATTTTGACTAGACTATTCCTTTAACTATTTAAATGGCTGCTCTTGAAATGAATGTGTAATTTATAAGAAAGGACCCAAAAATAGCTATCTGGCGTCTGAAGTTTTCATAGGACAAATTGTAAAACGTACAGACCCTGCTTGTTAGTGCTATTGTGTTAGTTTTGTGTATGTTATGTATGTCTTTGCATGGTGCAGCAAATAAAATTGCAAATTCATGAAATCCATATGACTTCTGACAGTCACTAATCTGGAATTCAGACATTTTACTCAAACATCTGGAATGTTCATAGCGGTATAATAATTCTGTATAAATACATATTAATAGTCACATTCATAAGTAGTAGAATGTTGTGCAAAAACCCAGCAAAATCTGCAATGCAGTATTTTATTCTGATCATATGTGATTTCTTAAAAAAGCCATGAGCAGGAATGGAAATTTCCACTAGTCCCATATGGGAAAGAAAATGTAGGAGATGAGTAATGAATTTAGCTATTGTTTATTTAAAAAGGATAGAATGTGCATTGATGCATATTCATTTTCAATAGAATTATGTTTGTAATATACTTCCATTAACAAAAATGCTTCTAGTAAAAGTAATAACTGTTTTCCAGTTGCATACGCACATATCCTCTGAGGACACGTACACCAGTATTCAACCAGCATGCCTGTTCAGATAGCTGGAGGTGGTGTTTATGGCCTCAGTGGAAACTTAATTTGTGTCATACAAGCCTACTGAGTCTCTGAGAAGGTGAGGCATTTGAATACATGTGCACAGAATATGTACGTATGCCGCTGAAAAACAGCTTTTACTAGAAGAATTTTTGCTAATAGAAGTATATAGCAAGACTACTTCAATTTATGTCGAAAGTTTGCTGATGGCTTTGCCTTTTTCTGCAAATAAATCTTAAAGGGACAGTAAACACCTTGAGATTTTAAATGTGTAGTTATGCATAGTAAAACATCTTTACAATATAATATCATTACTTTTTTTACATCTTTTCACGTAATGCGGATTTTTCTATTTCTCAGAACTGTAAATGCAAATTGCACACGTATTTGACTTTAGCAGATAGCAACTGCAAAGTAAAGCTGTTTATACTAACATAATAGCATTATTGTCTGCAGGCTCAAGCCTAGATTTGCTTCTCCAAATAAGCTTGCCAGCTCTCTAAGAAGGTGTAGTGTCTGAATTCTAGTTCACGGGCCCTCAGAGGATATGTGCGTATGCCACATAAAACAGTAATAACTTTTACTAGAAGCATTTTTGCTAATAGAATATATTGCAAAAAATGCTTATATTTAAAAATGAAGTGCACCCATGCACATTTCAGTATGGACCATTCTATTCACTGCGTCGGTAACTAAAGCCATCCTACACAGACTAACCAATCCTTGGATGGTGAAAACAAACAATCATTTTATTGATCATAACCACAAATGTTTTGACCTGAAATCCCTGTTCCACAAAAACTCAGTTCACATCTTATTGCTGCAAAATCTTAATCAAAAAGCCCTTACTCATCACTGTGCCCACACCTGAAAAAGAGGACGTTAAACATTTTTACAAGACATTTCTGATGATTCGCTATATATTAATATCTGAGCCAAGTCTTAAAAGGTTTTTTGTTTTGATTTTAAACATATTGAGCTCTTTTTTTCTGCAATTAGTTGCGAATAGCAAAAGTCCAGCCACCAGTTACCTTTTTTGGAAAAGCGAATTTGGGCTTTAGTTCACAAATATCAAGGCTAGCAACTTTTACAAAATTAGTATAAATTGCAATGTATTGCATCCATTCACTGATAAAGCAAATTAGAGACAAATATGTAGCCTTAAGGAGTCATCAGGGTGCATTTCAAGTTCTAAAAAATTAGAAATGTCTTAATTTACCTAGCAAATATACACGAAAAGGAGGGGAAAATAGATAATGGAAATATAGAGCTTAGATGTTTAATTAGGCATAACTTAACATTTTATATAACAAGTTCACAGTGTTTATTGTCACTTTACCCCTAGAACACAAACCCAACAATCTGGCAACCAAATGAAACTACTACACTACTGCTAATTCATCTGGCAGACCCCTTCAATCCAATTTGGGCTAACTACCAACATAAATAAATATTGATCATCTACACTAGTGTTTTTCAACCAGTGTGCCGTGAGAGATCCTCAGGTGTGCCGCGGCAGACTGACAATCATTATGATTGTTTGTGAATGAATGTCAATATGTCATGTATAGTTTGTAGGAGGCATGGCATGACAGCACAGTACAGTATATATATATATATATATATATATATATATATATGTATGTGTATATATATATATATATATATATATCCTGTATTAGGCTACAATGTGTAATTTTGTAAAATTTTGGGATGGTGGTGTGCCGCAGGATTTTTTAATGTAAAAAAGTGTGCCACGGCAAAAAAAAGTTGCAAATCACTGATCTACACTACAACCCCTATTGAAATATATTATACCAAAATTACAGCAGGACCATAAATCACCTACAGCTGAGTAGGATAACCCTTATCTAAAATACTCCTAATCAGAAAACAGGATGCCCCTAAAAATACAACCACTCATTAACTGCATAGACGTTCAAACCCAAAAGAAAGCATCTCTAAGTTAAGATGTCACATTCCTCATTGAACAACTAATCCAAATAACACATCTGTATATTTACCTAATTCATTAAAAACCTAATTTTAACCAATACTGTTTAATACTTCACAGCCTAGGCATCTATTCCTTTGAGCAAAATTATCACCATCTAAAGACCCTCTAAAAAGAAGAAAGCTTACCCCTTAACCTAAAAGGAAAAACCACAACAAACAAAACCTTCCACATAACCATTGGATATGATTACCAAGCACCCAGTCCTGCCCAATATATCATTCTAAAGGGAGAACCTCTCTTCTCATCCAACAACCAGAAAAGTCTCAGCCTAGAAATGTACTACCTCAACTAATACCACATAATCGTCCTCTCAGGTCCACCCGCTCCACTTTTAGCCACTTGAATTTCAACATTACTATGTTGATCACAAAACAAACAAAACACACCCTTCCACTCACTGACTTTTCCCTCAATCATACCCCCCCCTCAAACTCCTAAGACATTTCAAGAAATCACAGCATTCAAATATACAGTATGTCCCAAAACCAATACCAACGAACAGGAGACTAGGGCACTGATATTCAAAGATTCTCCAGCTTGGAGAAAACGTGCAGTTCAGACTTCACAAAGGCTTAACTTACTGAATTTTCAAAAGGAAAATTGTGAAACTCTCCAGCACTTCGAGATCTCTCTCATTTATGTATGTGAAGCAGAGACAGGCCCAGTGCAATATAGCACTGCATGATATGAGAGTTTTGTTACACTTACACTTTGTGCATTGTAATTTATCTAACTATGCTTTTCAGATTGCGTCCTTTAAGTATTATTACATTATTACATTTAAGTTTTACACTTTCTCATTTGTATTTTAATACATTTAAATTTTGATCTAGCAGTGATTTTACACATTCAGATCATGCTGTGAAAGTTTGTGTTACTTTAATAACTTAGGATCATACTTTGTATATTTTTGTGCATCATTGCACTTTGTACTTTTTCCATTGTAAACTGACAGTTTTAGAAAGTGGGAGGGACACGGCAGTTCCCAGGGCTGAACAGGGGAGTTCCCATGCTTTGAGGCTTATTTAACAAAGGTCTGTCGGACCTGATCCGACAGTGCGGATCAGGTCTGTCAGACATCGCTGAATGCAGAGAGCAATACGCTCTCCATATTCAGCATTGCACCAGCAGCTCACAAGAGATGCTGGTGCAACACTGCCCCCTGCAGACTCGCAGCCAATCGGCAGCCAGCAGGGAGGTGTCAATCTCAATCGGGTTGAATTGTGGCGATTCCTGTCCGCCTCATCAGAACAGGCAGACTGGGTAATGGAGCAGCGGTCTTTAGACCGCTGCTCCATAACTTGTGTTTCTGGTGAGTCTGAAGACTCGCCAGAAACAAGGGCCATCAAGCTCCGTTCAGAGCTTGATAAATGGGCCTCATAGTCTGAAGCTCTCTCACGAGTCTTGTGAAATTTTCTAACCATTTTAAACAAGCTGGTCTCACTGATTTGTCTCACCAGCTGTATGCAGGTAAAGCTTTCTCAAAAGTCACAATACACTTATTTTAACTAAAAGAAAAATAATATATACTAAAATATAGACAAAAGCAAGTTAAAGGGACAGTCTAGTCAAAATTAAACTTTCATGATTCAGATAGGCCATGCAATTTTAAACAACTTTCCAATTGACTTTATCATTAAATTTGCTTTGTTCCCTTGGTGGTAGTTTTTCAAAGCTACACCTAGGTAGGCTCAAACTGATTTCTAAACCGTTGAAAACCGCCTCAGGTCAGAGCATTTTGAAGGTTTTTCACAGTTAGACAGTACTAGTTCATGTGTGTCATAGAGATATCATTGTGCTCACTCCCGTGAAGTTATTTAGGAGTCTGCACTGATTGGTTAAACTGCATGTCTGTCAAAAGCACTGAGATAAGGGGGCAGTCTTCAAAGGCTTGGATACAAGGTAATCACAGAGGTAAAAGGTATATTAATATAACTGTGTTGGTTATGCAAAACTGGGGAATGGGTAATAAAGGGATTATTTAAACAATAAAAATGCTGGTGTAGACTGTCCCTTTAAATTGTAGTGAAAACCTATCAGTTTAATTTGGAATTGATGCAAACGGAGTCTTTATATCAGCCCCAGAAGTTCTCCAGTTACCTTCTCTCTCCCATGTGAAATGTTGTATCCCAGAGAGCTTCATTACTTTCTATCAGCTAGATTATTAGTTGAGCGATTGAGTCAAATAGCAGCATTGTGGCCGATAACGCATCATTTTCCCTAATGCAGCCATTACAAGTCTTGTGGGTATAGCTGTACCGCAAGCCTTTTAGCCGGTAACGCAATGTCAGTACCGCACTCTTAAAAATAAAGTTTTTTAATGGGATTCCCATAGCGCTGGTATTACGAGTTTTGCGTTCTGGCTAAAAAAACAACGTTACACCCTATAACGACAAGATCTGTAAAGCCATCTAAAGTCAGTAGTTATGAGTTTTACTTTACAAATCTGTAACATAAAACTTATAACTAATGTGTTAAAAAGTACACTAACACCCATAAACTACCTATTAACCCCTAAACCAATGCCCTCCTGCATCGCCAACATTATAATACATTTATTAACCCCTAATCTGCCGCTCCCGACATCGCCGCCACTAATAAAATTTATTAACCCCTATTCCACCGCTGCCCGATATCGTCACCAATATGCTAAAGTTATTAACCCCTAAACTGCCGCCCTCCCACATCGCAAACACTATTTAAATATTATTAACCTATAATCTGCCATCCGCCCACATCGCCCCCACTATACTAAAGTTATTAAGCCCTACACCGCCGCCACTATAATAAACCTATTAACCCCTAAACTGCAAGCCCACCCACAACTAAATATACTAAATTAAAATATTAACCCCTAAACTGAAAGCCCTCCACATTGCAATAAACTAATTTAAACTAGTAACCCCTAAACCTAACGACCCCCTAACTTTATATTAAAATTACAATTTCCCTATCTTAATTTAAATTAAAACTTACCTGTCAAATTAAAAAAACTAAGTTTAAACTAACAATTAAACTAATATAATTATTAAACTAAAATTAAACTAACTACCAATTAAATAGACTAAACTACACATTAAAAAAAATCCTAACACTACTCTAAAAATTACAAAGTATCTAATTACAAAAACAAAAAAATACTAGTTACAAAAAATAACAAACACTAAATTACGGAAAATAACAAACAAAATTATCCAAAATAAAAAAGAATTACACTTAATCTAATAGCCCTATCAAAATAAAAAAGCCCACCCAAAATAATAAAAACCTAGCCTACAATAAACTCCCAATGACCCTTAAAAGGGTCTTTTGTGGGGCATTGCCCCAAAGATATCAGCTCTTTTACCTGTAAAAAAAACACAAAGACCCCCCCCAACAAAAAAACCCACCACCCAATCAACCCCCAAAATAAAAAACCTAAGCTACCCATCGCCCTGAAAAGGGCATTAGTATGGTAATTTTCCTTAAAAGGGCATTTAGCTCTTTTACTGCCCAAACCCTAAACTAAAAAAAACTCCCTCAAAAAACCCTTAAAAAAAGCCTAACATAACCCCCGACGATCCACTAACAGTTTTTGAAGTCCCACTTGAACGATCTTCATCCAGGCGGCGGGAAATCTTCTTCCAGACGGCCTCTTCATTCTTCATCCCGGTGTTGAAGTCCTCATCCAAGTGGCGAGAAGTCTTCATCCAGACGGCCTCTTCAATCTTCATCCAAGCAGCATCTTCTATCTTGATCTCGGCGGCGTGGAGCGGGTCCATCCTGAAGACATCTGGCGCGGAGCATCCTCTTTATACGGTCGCCGCCGTACACTGAATCTTCAATGCAAGAGATGCAATTCAAGATAGCGTCCCTTGCATTCCTAATGGCTGAAAAAATTTAATCAGCCAATAGGAATTAGGGCTGCTAAAATCCTATTGGCTATTCAAATCAGCCAATAGGATTTAAGCAGCTCTCATTCTATTGGCTAATTCAAATAATCCAATAGAATGAGAGTATAATATAGTGGCGGCGATGTTGGGGTGAGGCGGAATATGGGTTAATAACTTTAGTATAGTGGCTACCTAAGTTTAACTTTGAACTAAGCAAATTTGATGATAAAAGTAAACATTAAAGTTGTTTAAAATTACATTCCCTATCTGAATCATGAAAGTTTAATTCTAAGTAGACTGTCCCTTTAAATGTAATAAAATCTAATCTGATGTGTGAAGGCAGTTTTAAAGGGTTCAAGATTGGCGGGTGTGCCTTTACATTGCTGTATATTGGAACTTTTTGTTCCCAGTAAATATATATGTATATGTTTATATACATATATATTTATATGTTTATATATGTATATACACAAATTAACACACACATATATATATATATTTAAAATTGCTGGCCATAGCTGCGCTACTTAACCCCTTTGCTGCGCTTAGGTTCTGTGCCGTGTATGACGGCTTCAAAATGAGGCTCCTATTGGAGTCTATGGAAGCATGCTCTTGTGAGCGCAATGCTTCTGTGAAATGCGAACGCGAGGTTGCTTTTGCATTGCACCTAACCCGTAATACCAGCGCACATTATTGTGATATGGCCCATAATCACTTGTTGCCTCTCAATAACTCCATGTCCTCAAAACCTATTCGACCTAAACCATCCAACAAGAACTTTGACCACCAGCAACTCTCTACTACTACCAGAATACATACCACCACATAACAATTACTGAATTCAATATATTTATTTACGTATGTGTTAAATATATATAAAAACACATGTCCAATCCTACATAGACACAATATATATATATATATATATATATATATATCAAAATAACAAGAGTATTGCATTGAGCAGTGATACTTTTTTTATTGGACTAACGATACATTTATAAGATGACAAGCTTTTGGAAGAGTTTCTCTTCCGAAAGCTTGTCATCTTATAAATGTATAGTTAGTCCAATAAAAAAGTATCACTGCTCAATGCAATACTCTTTTTATTTTGATATTGAAATCTCTGGACTAACACGGCTACTCCAATCAACGTGTATATATATATATATATATATATATATATATACACACATACACAGTAAAAAAAAACTACCAGATCCACAATAAGCACAATAAATATTTCCTGTCCAAGAATTGCCAGCAGTTACATTTCCCATCCTACCCATGCCCTAAACTGATGTTATGACACATCCAACTACACCAAGCACAGCAAGAAATGCAGAACCCCTTGCTCCTATAAATACTCTTCAAATTCATTAAACAACAAATCTAAACAGGCTAAACATCACCCTACCCCCATAACACCCAACCTCCAGGCCCGGACTGGCCATGTGGGCCTTGCTGTAGAATGAGAGTTCTGGTGTATTATGACTACCTAGCTGACAGAAGTCTAAGTGATGTGGGCTGCTCCAACTTTATATGCCTGGGCCTATTTTTGTTCCCAGTCTGGTCCTGCCAACCTCCAATATGTAATAAAACTATTTAAACTACATTTCCACATGTACACAGTAGTACGTGTGTATTTGGTCGAAAGCTATGCTCCCACAGCCAACACTGCTAAACCATTCAGCAGTTCCACTGAAAATTACACATGATTAAAACATGTGCACACTACCACTAGCCTGATGAACATGAGGCACTGCATAATGTTAAATTATAACTTCATATAGGTCACAAAGTCCAGCAGCCGTTATCATCTCTCTGCAGTGGTTGCCTCTTGGTTGAACAGTCATATCAACTGCTGCACCGGCCCCTTCCAGTGACATTAAATATGTGAACAGATGTTGTCCTGCAACCTCTAACATGCTCAGACATCTGCTCCTGAACTGCTCCACTTTGGAATTTGGCACAGCTCGAACCCTCATGCCCCCTAAGTCCCAGAACCCCCCTCCCACACTATCTGCCTCTACCAACCTGCTCTACCCTACTCTGACCTAATGCACCTTACCTGGCCAACAACATCTGCTCCAGGAAAAACTAACACCCCACCTGTTCAGCTGTGACTCCCTCCACTGATGTCCCTCTACTACCTGAAATTACTGTCTATCCATCCGTATACTTAAACTCTGCTCAACCCCATCATTGTTGAAAGTTACCAAGAAAAGCCCATGCTTTAATGGGCCCACTGCTCACTACTTTCTCTAAAGACAAAGAAAGTGTGTGTACAATTAAATATTCTGTATAAATAGGATTGAACAGAAATAATATAAAAACGTCAGCACTAAAAACAGTCAGATTTCAATACTGTCAACAACTCCAAAACTTTTAAAATCTAGTGTCTGATTAAATACCAAGCTATGTGAATCATGACATATATGAATATACTTCATGAGAATTCTGTTTTTTAAATCCAGCTGTGATGGTGCCAAACCTTAAATAAAAGTAATGTAAAAATTGAATGAACTGTTACAATGAGAAAAAAAAACAATCTATCAACAAAGATGGTTATTAATCTGTGTGAATTCTCACAAAAGCTGCCAAAATGGAGCCCTCTTTTTTATTGCTCACACACTAAATTAAATTTATGTTCAAAACATTATTTTTATAACATATTTTAATGCATGCACTTTGAGTATTTAATATCATTTAGCTCTTGATATCCATCCACTAAAAGTCATAAAAGTCATCCTGCACCTCTAGAAAGAATTATAGATCTGTGGGAAAACTGCATTTATTTTATAGTTGTAAAAAGTTCTAAAAAAATTGACAAGATAGAGAAATAAAAGAATGGTATTTCTTTAAACACTTTGAATGCATTTTTTACGTCCATTAGTATAGTATTTTAATTCATATTGCTAGCATACTTCATTAATTTGCAATTTGGAATTGTGGCTTAAATATTATTAATAATGTAGAAAAACGAGCAAAGATCCTGGAGATTATGTTAAAAAATGTACTTTATTGGAAACTCATTAAAACAGGAAATGGCACACAAAGCAAGGTAGCAGCCAGGTGTGGCACTATTGGCTTACGCGTTTCGGCTTGTAGCCATAGTCATAGCCTATAGTGCTACGTGTCACACCTCTTTACATAGTCATCACCTAAAATCCTATTGGTTAAAAGAATATAGACACACCTGTTCACTAAACCTCAGCAGATAAATACAATTAACCCTTCAACCTCCATAATAAGAAATTGGCTTACAGACACAATATCGTTATACTAGATAATGAAAAACCCTGAAAAGTTAGCGGAGAAAAAGGGGGACATACCAGAGCACACAGAGATTAAATGGTTTTTAGACAGTTCAAGAAAGGAACATGCTCTGGGGGGGGGGGGGGATCAATGTAGAACCTGACATAAGAACACTACATTGGGCATATGTAATAAATAATTAATAATAAATCCCAAAGGGAGAAATAAATAAATGGCAGCCCAAATACTATGGAGACCAAGAAATATAGGTCTAAAACTATAACAAAAACAAAAACAAAAAAAAGAATGAAAACGGTGAACGATTATGCTATAATGTAAATACCCAAAAACTGGGGTGTTCGAGTACAAAGTTAGGTAATCACATTAAGACCATGGAAAAGTATATTTGTACAAAAAAGCATGTTGAAATTCAACACACAATCACCAAAAGTTCATGATTTCGTATTTGGAGTTGAGGCCACTGGGAATCCTTGTTCCCAATGTAAAGATCCAATAAGCCTCCCTCAACTCCAACATACGATCAATTGAACTGCCCCTTTTGGGTTTATGAACCTTCTCTATAGCACACCATGAGAAACTGGCAAGATTGCCACCGTGGTATCCTCCGAAGTGCTGTACTACTGGAGTGCTTGATTTGGCTGTATTGAATGAGGAGAGGTGCTCCCTAATTCTCGTGTTGACATCCCTCGAGGTGAGTCCTATATATTGGATTTTACACTGGGAACAATTTAATATGTATATAACATATTTACAAGTGCAGTTGAGGCATGATTTGATATGGTATGTCTTGCCCGTGACAAAGCTAGAGAAAGTATTACCTATCCTCACATAATCACAGGGTTTACACCTATTGTGACCACACTTGTACATGCCCTGATGTTTCATCCAAGCGCTTGAATCTTTGGTGTTCATGGGTAACATAGTCGGTGATAAGAGGGAACCCAAAGTAGGACCTTTCCTATATGAGCACCTAACTCCACTCTCTACTATATCAACCAATTTGTCATCTGCCTGAAGAATTTTAAAATGTTTGCGTACAATTGAGCAGATATCTCTGTATTGGCCACTATGTGTAGTGACAAAAGTGACCCTTTTGAATTGCTTAGTGGTATTACCTTTCTTTTGTTTACTATTCTGTTGAAGAAGACTTTCTCTAGTTTTAGTGGTCACAGACTGTTTGGCCCTTCAAATGGCATTTTTGGGGTATTTTCTCTGATGTAATCTGGTTTCTAGATCGCTTGCTAATGCCCTAAAATCATTTTCATCAGAGCAATTTCTTTTGAGTCGAATCATCTCCCCTTTTGCAATGGTTTCGGGGACATACTTTGGATGACAACTAGTACCAAAGAGAACTGAATTCCCCGAAATAGGTTTCCTGTAGGACACAGTCTTCACTCTACCACTCGGGAGACCTATCAGTGTTAAATCCAGATAATTGATGGTTGTCTCATTGAATTCAAAAGTAAATTTGAGATTCATGTCGTTTTGATTAAGGTGTGAGCAAAATTCCTCAACTTGTGACTCAGTACCTGTCCATTTCAGGATCAGATCATCTATGTTACCTTGTAAAGAGACACATAGACACGAAAGGGGTTACTATCTCCAAAAATGTGGAAGAATTCCCAAAATCCAAGGAATAAGTTTGCATACGAGGGGGCAAATTTAGCCCCCATCGCGGTTCCACACCTTTAGAGATAGTAAACCCCCTCAAACATGAAGTCATTGTGAGTAAGGAGGAAGCCCACTACCTTGACAATGAAAATCTTAAAAGGCCAGTAGCTCTGTGCCTATTTGGAAATTGCAATGCTACTTTGACACTGGGGGACCCGCGGCCCGCCGACGAGCAGATGCAACAGCTATGAATTATGTTAAATCCGGCTGGGGGTGGGAGTAACAGGGGCCTCATGTGACATTGCGTGCGAGCTCCCCCACTGACGGGCCGACGGCTGGCTGACACCACCTCATCACCTCCGTCCCAGTCCCAGCATCCTATGCACACAGCCGTGCGCGGGAAGAATATGAGAGAGGGAAGAAGCAGTCAGTGGCTGATGGAGTCAGGCAGCAGCAGCTCAGGGCCAGCCACGCAGTAGCACGGTAGGCTCTTCATACATAGAGGATGAGTGACAGAGTTACGGGAGGGGGGGAGTTCACTTATACATTACAATGTCAGTGTGGTGAAAACGCATAAAAACCATCACTTTGCACAATGACATTTATATTTCGTATGACATATAAAATGGGTGTATATATACTACAAGGTACGGGAGAAACAAATGTACCAATAGGAGTCCTATGATGTATGGTTAGGTAGTGTTAATTTCCCGGATGCCTCCTTACTCCCCACCCGGGTCACGTCCCTCAGTTCCCGCCCAGTGTGTGTGCTTAACTGCCTGAGCTTGGGACGGCGGCTCGCCTGGGATTATTCGTCAGGTCAGGCTGGTAGTTTTTCTCCAGCGCTCAGTATGAGCATTGGATTCATTCCGGAAGGCAGAATACGGTACTCAGGTAACATACCCGGGCTCGGCGGATGTGCACTAGGCCGCAGTGCAATAAACAGTACACAGCTTGCAGTAATTTTAATGAGAGAACGCAAGGGAGCAATAATTGTCAATAATGTTACTTTTGTGTCATTCTGCTTATACTTTTTTTTTACATGATGTTCCCATATAAGACTAATATTTCTGCACCACGCTAAATTGAAAAAAACTGTATAATAAACCCCATACTGTAGGACAAAGTACCCAGAAACACTTGTTCTATAGCATCTCAGTGTAACTATAAATGGTATTTATTTACAGCAGTTTGTTAATAAAGTTTTGTTGTAACAAAGGAGGTCATGCATGTATAAGGTATGCTACATTAGCTTTCTATTTTTTATTTTTTGGGAGGGGAGGGGTAGGTATGGCAATCCTGTTTGAAGTTTGCTTTATCCAAAAACAAATACATAAATATAAAAAAGCACCCACTACTTATCAGAGCCACATTAAAAAAAAAAAAATATCTAAACTACATCCTATACTATAAAAGGCCAAGTGTGTTTGTCCGAAGCTGTCATGCGCAGTAGAGAAAGCACGAGGACAAACACACCTGGCCTTAAATCCCTACCTGATCTGTCAACTGCTGCGAGCAGAAGTGGGCGTGGGCGAGCGTGTAGGCCCGTGAAGGGGGCGGAGCCTAGCGTGAAGGTCCGTGAAGGGACGGAGCCTAGCGTGAAGGTGCACAAAGGGGGCGGGGCCGGGGGCAGGGCCATGAAAGGCCCCAGGAGAGAGCTCAAACAGCTCAAAAGAGGGGAGAGAGAGGAGAGAGAGATCAAGAGGGGGGAGAGGGGGAGAGAGACAGGGGGGGAGAGAGAGGGGGGAGAGAGAGGGGGGGAGAGAGGGAGGGAAGAGAGAGGGGGGAGAGAGGGGGGGGGAGAGGGGGGGAGACAGGGGGGATAGAGAGAGGGGGGAGAGAGAGGGAGAGGGGGGATAGAAAGAGGGGAGATGTGGAGAGAGAGAGGGGAGAGAAAGAGGGGAGAGAGAGAGGGGAGAGAGAAAGAGAGAGGGGGGAGAGAGAGAAGAGAGAAAGGAGAGAGAGAGGGGAGAGAGAGAGGGGAGATGTGGAGAGAGAGAGAGAGAAGGGAGAGAAAGAGAGAGAGGGGAGAGAGAGAGGGGAGAGAGAGAGAGAGAGGGGAGAGAGAGAGAGAGAGAGAGAGAGAGAGGGAAGAGAAAGAGGGGGAGAGAGAGAGGGGAGAGAGAAAGATAGAGGGGGGAGATAGAGAGAGAGGGGAGAGAGAGAGATGGGAGAGAGAGAGGGGGAGAGAGAGAGACAGAGGGGGGAGATAGAGAGAGAGAGATGGGAGAGAGGGGGAGAGAGAGAGACAGAGGGGGAGATAGAGAGAGAGGGGAGAGAGAGAGAGAGGGGAGAGAGAGAGAGAGGGGAGAGAGAGAGAGAGAGAGAGAGAGAGAGAGAGAGAGGGGCGAGAGAAAGAGGGGAGATGTGGATAGAGGGGGAGAGAGAGAGGGGAGAGAGAAAGATAGAGGGGGGAGATAGAGAGAGAGGGGAGAGAGAGAGGGGGAGGGGGGAGATAGAGAGAGAGAGATGGGAGAGAGAAAGGGGGAGAAAGAGAGACAGAGGGGGAGATAGAGAGAGGAGAGAGAGAGAGAGAGAGAGAGAGAGAGAGAGAGGAGAGAGAGACAGAGGGGAGATAGAAAGAGGGGAGAGAGAGAGGGGGAGGGGGGAGATAGAGAGAGAGAGATGGGAGAGAGAAAGGGGGAGAGAGAGAGACAGAGGGGGAGATAGAGAGAGGAGAGAGAGAGAGAGAGAGAGAGAGGAGAGAGAGACAGAGGGGAGATAGAAAGAGGGGAGAGAGAGAGGTTGAGAGAGGGGAGAGAGAGAGGGGAGAGAGAGAGAGGGGAGACAGAGAGAGAGAGAGGCAGAGAGAGAGAGGAGAGAGAGAGAGAGAGGGGGAGATAGAAAGAGGGGAGAGAGAGAGAGGTTGAGAGAGGGGAGAGAGAGAGTGGAGAGAGAGGGGAGATAGAGGAGAGAGAGATAGAGGGGAGAGAGAGAGAGAGGAGATAGAGAGAGAGGGGAGATAGAGAGAAAGAGAGAGGGGAGAGACAGAGAGAGAGAGAGAGAGAGAGGGGAGAGAGAAAGAGATAGGGGAGAGAGAGAGGGGAGAGATAGAGGGGAGAGAGAGAGGGGGGGAGAGAGAGAGGGGGGAGAGGGGGGAGAGAGAGGGGGGAGAGAGAGGGGGGGAGAGAGAGAGGGGGGGAGAGAGAAAGAGAGGGAGGGGAAAGAGAGAGGGGGGAGAGAGAGAGGGGGGGAGAGAGAGGGGAGATGGAGAGAGAGGGCAGAGAGAGAAAGAGACGGGAGATGGAGAGAGAGAGAGAGAGAGAAGGGAGAGAGAGAAAGAGGGAGGGGAGATAGAAAGAGAGGGGAGATAGAGAGGGAGAGAGTGCAAAAGAGGGGGGGGGGAGAGAGAGGGGGAAAGAGAGAGCGCAAAAGGGAGGGGGAAAGAGAGAGCTTAAAAGAGAGGGGGAGAGAGAGCGCAAAAGAGAGGGGGGAGAGAGAAAAAGCAAAAGAGAGTGGGAGGGAGAGAACGCAAGGGGTGGGACCACTGTACTGCAAAAACTGGCCCGTGTGAACGGGCTTTAGGACTAGTACATATATATGCTGCTTGATGTGTGTCTGGAAGCTTTATTTATTTGGGAAAAAACTGTAACGTGAGATCATATTGTCCTTTATATTAAGCAATGTGTGTTTAATTCCATCAATACAAATGGCTTCTTCTAGTATAAGTCTATGCATATGTGTGTTAGCCTGTCTATACATATGTGTGTGTGTATGATGTGTGTTGAATGGCTGTGTATATATGCATGTTTGTGCATATGTTTGCTTTAGAGAATCTTTTGTATAAGCCCAGTATTTGTGAGGGTTTTTTTTTTTTTTTTATATTTTACTTTTTTCTTCTTCATATCAACCAATTCACAACATATACATTATACCTGTCATAGTTAGTATACAGTTAACTAAGAAATGGGGGGAGGCGAGTTGGCTGCTTTGCCTTAAAATGTCCAGGCCTATTTTTGGTCTCAGCCCGGCCCTGAGCAGCGGGATAGGGGTTAAACAGTTTAGTATAGTGGCGGTGTTTAGGGACAGGGTATAAATAAAGCTGGGAAAAAGTCGAATAGCAGTGAGATCGATGACTGTTAGTTAACCACTGCTCATCGCCTCGTACTTGGTGTGCGGCTTTTTGACAGCTTTTTATATAAATATGGAGAGCATATTCAGGTCCGCGGCAGCGATGTTAGCGATGTCAGGCGAGCGTATTGGTGCCGGCGAATGCAGCACAGTTGACGGCTTGATAAATAGGCCTCAAAGTATTGTTTGGCTGCACAGCTGTTATGTTAAGATACAGCCCGTGATAGCTGTAAGTAAGCCCAAATAATGTTGTACTATGAATTTGAGAATCACTTTACTCTTTATCTCAGGCGATGTATAAATTCTACATATGCACATGCACGGGGAGGAAACTCGTCTTCTATCTTATGCTCTTGTTGTTTTCCAAGGTTTCAATTGATACCGATATTAATAATAGATATAGCGTCCCGCTATATCTATTATTGCGGCCCCCTGCAGATTCGTGGCCAATCGACTGCTAGCAGGGGGTGTCAATCAACCCCATCGTATGCGATCGGGCGGATTGATGTCCGCCGCCTCAGAGGAGGCGAACGAGTTATGGAGCAGCGGTCTTAAGATTGCTCCTTGTTAACTCCTGTTTCAGGCGAGCAGTTACATTCAGGGCCATTCGACCCTTGTTAAATCAGCCCCATTGTATTGAGTAAGAGGAAGTGTTACACAGTGATTTTATAGAAAAGTAAATTAAAATAAAGTTGTGTAGGTAGAAAGAAAAAGATCACAGTAAAAATATTTAGAACTTGGAGAGCAGGTTGATTAAAATAATAGATTAAATATCAAAGGAATACAAGAATATGTATGTAGATAGGCTAGAAAAATGCAAAATATAAAGAATCAGGCAATGGCCAGAAAAGGGTTAAAATAGATAATAAGGCAAAGGGAAAATAAAAGTAGAATAATATAGTATAGTGCATTTATTGATTGGTAACTCTTTTATTTGTCATTTTTTTAATATAGTACAAGAAAAGGAGCACACACTGAAAAATGATTCATCAGAAGAATCATCAGTAGACAGTGAATCCTGGGATGTGATACAAGTTCTTAAAAAGGAGAAGTAAAAGAAGGTAAAAGAAAAAGGGAGATATAGGGATAAGGGGATAGTGAAAGACAATGTAAAATATAAAGTATAAGTAATGTAGCTTTGTTAGTTCTTCAAAGCAGAAAAATGGGTTATAATGATTTATATTGAGAAATGTAAATATATAAAGAGATAAAAAGAATGAGCAAAGTGAATATAGTATAAGTGATTAAAGGATGATTGTGTTTCCCCCAACTAAAATAGAAACATCTATTCAAATTACACGTTTGAAGAGCAAGGTGGATGAAGGTTTCAGAATGGTGGCTGAGGAGAATGCAGAAGTCGAACCAAAGGAAAAAAAGGTAAGATAAAAAAGGAAATAAAAAAACAAGAGGATGCACAAGTTGAAATACAAAAGGTAGCTAATTAGGGAGAAGCAAAGAAAGGGTTAAATAGGATAGATGAGAAAAAGCAAAGCTGTATAAGCTAAATAAGGGAAAGGGAGAATATAAACACATTGGGGTCAATTTAACATGGTGCGGACAGACATGATCCGCTATAGCGAATCATATCTGCCGCACATCGATAAATGCCAACAGCATACGCTGTCAGCATTTATCATTGCACCAGCAGTTCTTGTGAACTGCTGGTGCAATACCGCCCCCTGCAGATTCGCGGCCAATCGGCCGCTAGCAGGGGGAGTCAATCAACCCGATTGTATTGGATCGGGTTGATTTTCGGCGATGTCTGTCCGCTGCCTCAGAGCAGGCCGACAGGTTATGGAGCAGCAGGGCTCGCCAGAAACACAGGGCATCAAGATAAATAGGCGGGAGAGACCATGAAAACAAAAGAGAAAGAATACAGGTAAAGAAAGATTAAAAAAAAAGAGGGAAGCTAGATAAGAAAATGGGGAATGAAATGGATTCTACATTAAAAATGACATTACTGTCTCCATGTGTAAACCATATAGTACAGAGATTGGAATAAGAGGGTCCATTGAGTTTTAATTATTATTCTTTATTAATACTTGTTTTATTGTTGTATAGCAATTCTGGAAAAGTCTACTTTCAAAGAAGAGGCGCGTTCCAAGGTTGCAAAGAGAAAGATCTGCAAACTGAGTATCGCTTGTTTCTGTGGTGGGAAATCACTCAAGGAGGTGGACGTTGAGTCTGATGACTGAGTAGAGAAAAAACATCATCTGATCAGGAAAATAACCAAAAATAACATCATTGGATAATATCAAACAATAAACATAATTTGCTAAATCTAAAAGTGGAAGTCTTGGTGTAATATATTAGTAAATTCCCCTCCTGTGTTTTTAATTATAAGTTGTAAAGTATTATTGTATTTACACTCTGAAAATTGTGGGTTTTCAAGTCTCACAATAACTGGCAGTACATGCTCCTGACTTCAGAAGCCTAACCCTGCTACATTATAGCCTAACCCTGCTACATTATAGCCTAACCCTACTACATTATAGCCTAACCCTGCTACATTATAGTCAGTGGTCTAATTGCTGTAGAATCATGTCTACATCTGTTTCTAATTGGTACCAGCAGAGGAGATAAGAGTCTTTCACAGCAAAACAATGCATATGGTGCTAATAAAATGTCAATAGATAGCTGTGAGTGTCTCCAATTGCAGTACACAGAGTGCTGTATCCATTTAGAATGTTTTTACATTAGGTTGGTATATACATTTTTTAGAAGAGTAATTTTTTTTATTACAAGGGGCTAGATTACAAGTGGAGCTCAATAGTTTGCTTGAGGTGCTCATACGCAATCGGAAGAGCGGTGTTGAAATTACTGAGACTTTGGTTGCGTAAGGTTGTGATAAATTGTGCTCACCATACTTTCTATGGGCACTGTCGAGTGCATAACTGCATTCATATTACAGGTTTGTTGCAAATCGTTGCGCTCAAGCGCAATCACGATTATCGCACGATTCAGTTACCAGAGACCAAAGTTCTGTTTAACTAATCATCTTTTCAAGTTTTTGTTTTTTTTCATCTTTTCAGCTGCATACAGACAAGACTCATTACTAACGGCCTCCTCTTGGAATATTGCACTATAAATTAAACAAATATCAGTGTGAATATGTCCCAGTTGACCGACAGTGTATTGCTCTAGCGTGTGTGATTACCATGTGCATCAGTGCTATCTGGTTTTGCTATTTGGCTCTGCAAATATGGACCTCAAGTTAGCTTGTGTGCTTGCTGCTGGACAAGTCTGTCTCAACATAATCATACATTCCCGGCGTCTGATACAGAGGTGCAGGTAACGTGTGAGGATAGAGAGGCCTTTGCCCAGGATGTGTGCACCACCAGTGAACAGGTTAAAGCTCACCTTGGATTCAATCAGTGATGCTTAGATTTATGACACATATAGAGGCAGATTTAATAAAGCGCGAGTGGACATGATTCACTATAGCGAATAATGTCCGCTCAACCTTGCTAAATGTCGACAGCATATGCTGTCAGCATTTTAACATTGCACAATCATTTCTGGTGAAATGCTTGTACAATGCCGCCCCCTGCCCACCGGCAGCCAATTGGCCGCTAGCAGGGCCATCAATCATCACCTAAAAGGTGGCGGAGAAGTTAAGGAGCAGTGGTCTTATGACTTTCGTTTCAGGTGGATCTGAAACGATGGGGCTCCATAGCAGCATTCGCTGCTTCATAAATGGAAACCATAGGCTGAATAGGCATCAGTTTTGTAGCTTATACAATATCATAAAGGGTGACTTGGAGCCACACAAATGTTTGCACACTGCTATGTCTGGCATGTCCAAGATGCTCTGCATACATTTGTTGCACTCTCAAGAGGGAGTTCTATAATATAATTGGCATAACTAACGTGTTGGGGCAATAGACTGCACCCATATTGCTCTGTGTGTTCCAAGGGCCCAGGAATTGGAAAATAAATTTGTTTGTGGTCTTTCCTAGTCTACTCATGACTCTCATATCCTCAGGTAGTCATCTGGCAACAGTTTGAGGGGAGACAGTTTCCTCATGGATGTCTAGTTGGTGAGTACTAATGCCCAGCACAAATACACTCATACATATCTGGGCCCTTGGAGCATGCAGAGCAATTATCTAATTTGCTTCATTATTTAGGTATCCTTTGTTGAAAAGCATAGCTAGGTAGGCTGGTGGCTGCACATATAAAATCATCAGCAAATAGCACCCAGGTGCTGAGCCTACTTAGCTATGCTTTTCAACAAAGGACACTTACATAATTAAGCAAATTAGATCATAGAAGTAAATTTAAAAATTGTTTGAATTTGCATGCTCTATCTGAATCATGAAAGAAACATTTTGGGTTTCCTATCCCTTTTAGATCAATATCTTAGCATCATTAGTACTCCTGCCTTTAATGAATCATTTGGAAGAATTACTCATGAGATGTTTTGCATTTTATAAGGTCTATACGAATTTTTAAGATTTTCTTGCATTTTGAATATCGCAAAGCACATTATATGGTTTTATGGTAGTTTGAGTTCTTAAATTGTTCTAAATGTCTTTGTTAATTTTAAATTTTCTTTCAATGCATTATCCAGTGTTTTTTGTTTAAAGAAACATTGAACCCAAATGTTTTCTTTCATTATTTAGATAGAGTATGCGATTTTAGGAAACTTTCTAATTTACTCCTAATATTAATTTTTCTTCATTCTCTTGGTATCTTTATTTGAAAAGCAAGAATGTAAGATTAGATGTTGGCCCATTTTTGGTGAACAACCTGGGTTGTTCTTGCTGATTGGTGGATAAATTCACCCACCAATAAACAAGTGCTGTCCAGAGTTCTGATCCAAAAATTGTCTGGCTCCTTAGCTTGGATGCCTTCTTTTTCAAATAAAGATAGCAAACAAATGAAGAAAAATTGATAATAGGAGTAAATTAGAAAGTTGCTTAAAACTGCATGCTCTATCTGAATCATGAAAGAAAAAATGTGGGTTCAGTGTCCCTTTAAAGAGACAGTCAACACCAGAATTGTTGTTGTTTTAAAAGATAGATAATCCCTTAATTACCAATTCCCCAGTTTTGCATAACCAGCACAGTTATAATTATACACATTTTACCTCTGTAATTACCTTGTATCTAAGCCTCAGCAGACTGCCAATCAGAGCTGTCTCCATGGTAAATTCACATGCATGAGCTCAATGTTAACTATATGAAACACCTGAACTAATGCCCTCTAGTGGTGGAAAACTATCAAAATGCATTTAGATTAGAGGTGGCCTTCAAGGTCTAAGAAAACAGAATTTATGTTTACCTGATAAATTTCTTACTCCTACGGTGTATCCAGTCCACGGCTTCATCCTTACTTGTGGGATATTCTCAATCCCTACAGGAAGTGGCAAAGAGAGCACACAGCAGAGCTGTCCATATAGCTCCCCTCAGGCTCCGCCCCCCCAGTCATTCGACCGATGGTTAGGAGAAAAAGGAGAACCATAGGGTGCAGTGGTGACTGTAGTTTACAAAAATAAATTTAAACCTGACTAAACTGCCAGGGTGGGTCGTGGACCGGATACACCGTAGGAGAAAGAAATCAGGTAAACATAAATTCTGTTTTCTCCTACATTGGTGTATCCGGTCCACGGCTTCATCCTTACTTGTGGGAACCAATACCAAAGCTTTAGGACACGGATGAAGGGAGGGAACAAGTCAGGTAACCTAAATGGAAGGCACCACTGCTTGTAAAACCTTTCTCCCAAAAATAGCCTCCGAAGAAGCAAAAGTATCGAATTCGTAAAATTTGGCAAATGTATGCAGTGAAGACCAAGTCGCTGCCTTACAGATCTGTTCAACAGAAGCCTCATTCTTGAAAGCCCATGTGGAAGCCACAGTTCTAGTAGAGTGAGCTGTAATTCGTTCAGGAGGCTGCCTTCCAGCAGTCTCATAAGCCAACCGGATGATGCTTTTCAGCCAGAAGGACAGAGAGGTCGCAGTCGCCTTTTGACCTCTCCTCTTGCTAGAATTAAAGACAAACAAGGATGATGTTTGTCTGAAGTCTTTAGTTGATTTTAGATAGAACTTTAAAGCACGAACCACATCAAGATTGTGTAACAGACGTTCCTTGTTAGAAACTGGATTAGGACACAGAGAAGGAACAACTATTTCCTGGTTAATATTCTTATTGGAAACCACTTTTGGAAGAAAACCAGGTTTGGTACGTAAAACGACCTTATCTGTATGGAACACCAGATAAGGTGAATTAAACTGCAAAGCAGACAATTCAGAAACTCTTCTAGCAGAAGAAATAGCTACCAAAAACAAAACTTTCCAAGATAGTAACTTGATATCTATGGAATGTAGAGGTTCAAACGGAACCCCTTGAAGAACTGAAAGAACTAAATTTAGACTCCATGGAGGAGCCACAGGTTTGTAGACAGGCTTGATTCTGACTAAAGCCTGTACAAACGCCTGAACATCTGGCATTGCCGCCAGACGCTTGTGTAACAAAACAGACAGAGCAGATATCTGTCCTTTTAAGGAACTAGCTGACAAACCTTTCTCCAATCCTTCTTGGAGAAAAGATAGTATCCTTGGAATCCTAATCTTACTCCATGAGTAACCCTTGGATTCGCACCAGCAAAGATATTTCCGCCATATCTTATGGTAAATTTTCCTGGTGACAGGCTTTCTAGCCTGGATCAGAGTATCTATAACTGATTCCCGAAAACCCACGCTTAGCTAGAATCAAGCGTTCAATCTCCAAGCAGTCAGTTGCAGAGAAACTAGGTTTGGATGTTCGAATGGACCTTGAATTAGAAGGTCCTGCCTCAAAGGTAGCTTCCATGGTGGAACCGATGACATATTCACCAGGTCTGCATACCAAGTCCTGCGTGGCCACGCAGGAGCTATCAGAATTACCGAAGCCTTCTCCTGTTTGATCCTGACTACTAGCCGGGGGAGAAGGGGAAACGGTGGAAAGACATAAGCTAGATTGAACAACCAAGGCGCTACTAAGGCATCTACCAATGTCGCCTTGGGATCCCTGGACCTGGACCCGTAACGTGGAACTTTGGAGTTCTGACGTGACGCCATCAGATCCAGATCTGGAATGCCCCATAGTTGAGTTAACTGGGCAAAAACCTCCGGGTGAAGTTCCCACTCCCCCGGATGGAAAGTCTGACGACTCAGATAATCCACTTCCCAGTTGTCCACTCCTGGGATGTGAATTGCTGATAGATGACAGGAGTGATCCTCTGCCCATTTGATGATCTTGGATACCTCCCTCATCGCCAGGGAACTCTTTGTTCCCCCCTGATGATTGATGTACGCTACAGTCGTCATGTTGTCCGACTGAAATCTGATGAATTTGGCCTCCGCTAGTTGAGGCCATGCCTGGAGCGCATTGAATATCGCTCTCAATTCCAAAATGTTTATCGGGGGAAGAGATTCTTCCCGAGACCATAGACCCTGAGCCTTCAGGGACTCCCAGACCGCGCCCCAGCCTAGGAGGCTGGCTTCGGTCGTGACAATGATCCACTCCGGTCTGCGGAAACTCATTTCCTGAGACAGGTGATCCTGAGACAACCACCAGAGGAGGGAGTCTCTGGTTTTCTGGTCCATTTGAATCTGGGGAGACAAATCTGCATAATCCCCATTCCACTGTTTGAGCATGCACAGTTGCAATGGTCTTAAATGAATTCGAGCAAAGGGAACCACGTCCATTGCCGCAAACATTAGTCCTATTACCTCCATGCACTGAGCTATGGAGGGTTGAGGAATGGATTGAAGAACTCGACAAGTGTTCAAAAGTTTTAACTTCCTGACCTCTGTCAGAAAGATCTTCATTTCTACCGAGTCTATTATTGTTCCCAGGAAGGGAACCCTTGTGAACGGGGACAGAGAACTTTTTTCTATGTTCACCTTCCACCCGTGAGACCTTAGAAAGGCTAGAACAATGTCTGTATGAGCCTTTGTTTTGTGAAAGGACGACGCTTGTATTAAAATGTCGTCTAGGTAAGGTGCTACTGCAATGCCCCTTGGCCTTAGCACCGCTAGAAGGGACCCTAGCACCTTTGTGAAAATTCTGGGAGCAGTGGCCAATCCGAAGGGAAGAGCCACGAACTGGTAATGCTTGTCCAGAAAGGCGAACCTCAGGAACTGATGGTGATCTTTGTGGATAGGAATATGCAGGTACGCATCCTTTAAGTCCACGGTAGTCATATATTGACCCTCCTGGATCATTGGTAAAATTGTCCGAATGGTTTCCATTTTGAATGATGGAACTCTGAGGAATTTGTTTAGAATTTTTAAGTCCAGAATTGGCCTGAAAGTTCCTTCCTTTTTGGGAACTACAAACAGGTTTGAGTAAAAACCCAGTCCTTGTTCTGCTGTTGGAACTGGGTGTATCACTCCCATTTTTAAAAGGTCTTTTACGCAATGTAAGAATGCCTGTCTCTTTATCTGGTCTAAAGATTAGCAAGACATGTGGAACCTTCCCCTTGGATTCTAGAAGATACCCCTGAGAGACAATTTCTAGTGCCCAGGGGTCCGGAACATCTCTTGCCCAAGCCTGAGCAAAGAGAGAGAGTCTGCCCCCTACTAGATCCGGTCCCGGATCGGGGGCTACCCCTTCATGCTGTCTTGGTAGCAGCAGCAGGCTTCTTGGCCTGTTTACCCTTGTTCCAGCCTTGCAATGGTTTCCATGCTGGTTTGGGCTGGGGTGCGTTACCCTCTTGCCTAGTGGCTGTAGAGGTAGAAGCCGGACCGTTCCTGAAATTGTGAAAGGAACGAAAATTAGACTTATTTTTAGCTTTGAAAGGTCTATCCTGTGGAAGGGCATGGCCCTTTCCCCCAGTGATATCTGAAATCATTTCTTTCAACTCTGGCACGAATAGGGTCTTACCCTTGAAAGGAATATTAAGCAATTTTGTTTTGGACGACACATCCGCCGACCAAGATTTTAACCAAAGCGCTCTGCGCGCCACGATTGCGAAACCAGAATTTTTCGCAGCTAATTTAGCTAACTGCAAAGCGGCATCTGTAATGAAAGAATTAGCCAACTTCAGGGCGTGGATTCTGTCCATGACTTCATCAAAAGAAGTCTCCTTCTGGAGCGAGTTTTCTAGTTCCTCAAACCAAAAAGCCGCTGCAGTGGTTACAGGAATAATATCAAGAAATTGGTTGAAGAAGAAAACCCTGTTGAACAAAAATTTTCTTAAGTAAACCTTCTAATTTTTTATCCATAGGGTCTTTGAAAGCGCAACTGTCTTCTATTGGTATAGTCGTGAGCTTAGCTAGCGTTGAAACTGCCCCCTCTACCTTAGGGACCGTCTGCCATGCGTCCCTTCTGGGGTCAACAATTGGGAACATTTTCTTAAATATAGGAGGGGGAACAAAAGGTACACCTGGCTTCTCCCACTCCTTAGTCACAATATCTGCACACCCTCTTAGGTATCGGAAACTCATCAGTGTGTACTGGGACCTCTAAGAATTTGTCCATTTTACACAATTTTTCTGGGACCACCAAAGGGTCACAATCATCAAGTGTAGCTAGGACCTCCTTAAAGGATTACTTTCTGTTATCATTTTTAAGCTAAACAACTAACATATTAAAGTTAATAAACATTAATTAAAACCTACTGACCTATATTTTCTCCAAAACAAAGTTTCATAACGTTCTAAAAGTTATATCTTTTATTCGCCGATGATGTCACGTTATCCTGCCCACTATTTTCAGCACTGTGTGTTCAAAATACTTAAACCAATAACTTTGTGTTTAAAGCGCCATTTTGAAACCTAGGTATTGTAAACGGATTGGTACAGAGCAAAGGATACCCACAGAGTGGGTTTGGAAAACAATTAAATTTGCAGACAAGATTTCTGATATACGGTAGAGATATGTTAATGAAATGCTATTGATAAAAAGCGTATTTGGGGTAGTTAGTTAGTAACAGGCATAGAAAATATTTACTTACAGTGGCCCTTTAAGTAGGGTGCGGAGGTGTTCTAGCTTAAATTTAAATGCTATGGTATCAGGCTCTGCCTGCTGAGAAACTTTTCCTGTGTCAGAAATTTCTCCCTCAGACAGGCCCTCCCTCACCGCCAAGTCAGATTGATGTGAGGGCACTACAGATAAATTATCCTCTGCATCTGCTTGCTCATTTTCTGTATTTAAAACTGAGCAATCACGCTTCCTAGGAAAAGCTGGCAGTTTGGATAAAAATGCTGCGAGAGAATTATCCATTACTGCCGCTAACTGTTGCATAGTAATAGCAATTGGTGCGCTAGATGTACTGGGCATCGCTTGCGCGGGCATAGCTGGTGTTGACACAGAAGGAGAGGATAGCGAGCTATCCTCACTACCTTCAGCTAAAGAATCATCTTGGGCTATATCTTTAAGCGTGATTGTACGGTCCTTAAGCTGTTTGGACGCTATGGCACACTTCACACATAAATTTAATGGGGGAACCACCTTGGCCTTTGAACATACAGAACATAGGCTATCTGAAGAGTCAGACGTGTTTGACAGACTTAAACAGAACTTCAATGCAATAAAAATTATTTTTGACAAAAACGTTACTGTGTCTTTAAATAATAAAAGTGCACACTTTATAACTGAAACATCAAAAAAACATCAAATAAACATCCGATTTTAATGAAATTTTCACCACAGTGTCTTAATGCTTTGAAAAGATTGCACACAAATTTTCAGACCAATTAACCCCTTAATGCCCAAACCGGAGCTAATAACGGCAGTTAACCGGTTAAACACACTACAGTACTATGCCACAGCTTCTACTGTGGCCTTTACCTTCCTTAGGGATTATTTAAGTAGGAAATAAGCCTCTCTAAAGTCTTTTCTGATGCCTCTGGACTCCCCACGTGAAGCTGCATGAACTGCCTAGTCAAAACAACTGCGCAATTGAGGCGCAAAAATGAGGCCTCCTCCCTCTGCATTCCAGAGTGGAGGGGCCTTTCTGACTAGATTAGGTGTCCAAATAAGTGCCAGGCGCAAATTAAACCCCAAAAGTGTTTTAAAGTCTGAAAAAACACCTTATTTATAGTGAAAACATGCTAAAAAGCAATTGATTAAGTCCACAATAGTGTCAACCAGCATAGAGCCCTTAATATAAGCCATAATTTTATACAGAGTCTAAGAAAAATGTCTTACCTATCCCAGAGGGAATTTTTGACAGTCTTCTAGCATTACATGGTCTTGTTATAAAAAAATTGACTGATCATACCTGAAGCAGTTAAGCCTGCAAACTGTTCCCCCCAACTGATGTTCTCTGGTATTCAACAGTCCTGCGTGGGAACAGCAATGGATTTTAGTTACTGGTGCTAAAATCATATTCCTCTTCATCAATCTTCATCACTTTCTGCTGCAGAGTAAATAGTACAAGCCGGCACTATTTTAAAATAACAAACTCTTGATAGAAGAAATAAAAACTACAACTAACACCACATACTCTTTACCACCCCCGTGGAGATGCTACTAGTTAGAGCGGCAAAGAGAATGACTGGGGGGGCGGAGCCTGAGGGGAGCTATATGGACAGCTCTGCTGTGTGCTCTCTTTGCCACTTCCTGTAGGGATTGAGACTATCCCACAAGTAAGGATGAAGCCGTGGACCGGATACACCAATGTAGGAGAAATTAGCATATGAACCTCCTATGTTTAGCTTTCAACTAAGAATACCAAGAGAACAAAGCAAAATTGGTGATAAAAGTAAATTGGAAAGTTGTTTAAAATGACATGCCCTATTTGAAACATGAAAGTTTTTCTTGGACTTGACTGTCCCTTTAAAGTAATAAGGGCCAGATAACAAGTGGAGCGCCAATGATATATCGGCCGTGATAAGAAGTATCGCTTGACCATGCTATTATTAGTGTACAACTTGATATTACAAGTTGATTGTTAAATGGCCTATACGCTCAACGGGTTTCTCTTTGCACTTATAAGGGGTGTGGATGTAAGAAAATGTGTAGCAAATGCATGTTTTTTTTTTATCCATTTACTCTTTGCTGTACGGTCCTCACTCCAGCAGTCTCTGGTACCTCAGCGCTCCGGAATGTGAAGAATGTGACCGGAGCGCTGAGGAACTATTGGGTTTGAGGGATAGCTGTACTCACTTTTCCTCTGGCATAGGAAGGAGTTAACATTCTTCCTGCCACAGGGTTTTTTTTGTGGTGTGCTCCCCGTCTTCTTCCTCTCCCTGAGAGATTGGATGCCGGAAGCTTCTTAGTTCAGGCACCTCTTGCAGTACGGATCACCGGTTCTCAGGAAGGGGTAGGATCCCTATACCCGAGCAAGGGGGGCATATTGGACATAATTAAATATATTTATAATTTTCTAGACACTTTATTGCTCTACACATGGTGTTATATTGAAACTTACATATATAGATCCTTGTTAGTTACAAAGGGATACTGCTAAGAGTCATATTAACTTATTAAGCCTTTCCAGGGGGTCAGTTGGTATTTGATATGAACCAATCTGAGGCTGCAGCCACTAATGCAAATTCCTGTAGTCAAGTGTTTGAAGTGTAAATGAGTGACCATTTGTCCACCTGCACAGTTGTGCTGCACTTGCTTAGGATCTGTTTTACAGCTTTATTCTCAGGGCACCAGCTCAGTTTCTACTGTGAAACATCCACCTGTATATATTAACCAGGATGGAGTAACTGAATTTGCGCCAGATTCTAAATCTCATTTGCAATTGGTGGTCTCTGAGGCTATAGCGGCACTGTCTACTGCGTGTAAGCATAAGCGCAAGTATAAACATGTTTCTTCTTCTAAGGATAGCACTCCTGCTGGTCCTTCCAGGACCAGGCAGCTGCAGGGTTCTGAGGCTGAAAGATCTTCTTGTAGCTCAGAAGGCAAGGTTTCCTCAGATGAGTCTTCATCTGAATCAGATAAGGAGCCAGTTGATATTACCTTTCAATTTAAGATGGATCATTTGCAATCCTTACTTAGGGCGGTGTTAAGAACTTTAGGACTTCAGGAGTCTAGACCAGTTGAGGACAAGCCGGTACAGTGATTAGACCTCATTTTCAGAACTAAGTCCAAGGCACCAGAAAGCTGTTCCAGAAATTATTGCTAAGGAATGGGATAAGCCAAGAGTCCCTTTCACTCCTTCTCCCTCATTTAAGAAACTTTTTACTGTTCTGCCTTTGCTCCGCCTCCGCGCATCCAACGACCACTCTGCCTCTGCCATGAAGATAGAAGATGTCAGTCCCACAATGGAAAAAGATGGAGCTGCCTGGATGAAGATGTTTCGCCGCTGGGAAGAAGATGGATGCCCAGACTTCATCAATCGTGAGTGCTGATTTTGGGGTTAGTGTTAGTTTTTTTTGGGGGGCAATGATTAGATTAGTTTTTTTTAGTTAGTTTTTTTTTATAATTTTGGGGGGTTGGGAGGGTGGGGGTTTATAATGTTATGGGGCAGGGGTCAAGTCAAGCGGGAACGCATGGGAATGGAGTTCCTGCACTATTTTTGCAGGAGGAACTAAGCTCCCTTTGGACAGAGAACAGAAACGCTTCAGTAAACACTGCTGCTGCTGGTGGAAGGGGCTGGAGCACTGTCTGGCTAGAGGGATAGTGAGATCCTCTAGTAATAGGAAGTAACACTTTCTAACATAAATGTTGCACAATTATCCCTCGAATCCACCAGGGTCACATTCAATAAATCCACTTTGGATATGCTCTGGATAATATCCTCTGTGCTGTGTAATACTTTTAATAACCCCTAGTGTTACCTCACTACACACTTGTACACTATTCACTTTACCAACAATCTCAGGTAAATATTGTATGTGTAGTTCTACAGAAATATAGCCACTATACTGTTATCATAGTAATTCCAGGCTAAATAATTTTCAGACACTCAGTTCTTTACCAGAGAGAAAGAGCTTTAATTAGAATCTGCCCAAATTACAGAAAGGTTACAGAGACAGTTACATCAAGAGGTTTTCAGTCATACCCCCAAACACAATTTATCCTATCTAACAGTTATTACAGGGTGGGTGTCTGTGTGTGTGCACTTAGCAAAACCCTTTCTTCTTATCTAGAATGACTGTGCAGTAGCATGTATGTGTTTGTGTATGTGAATGCATGTGTGTGTAGAGTGTCAGTATGTGTATACCTACCAACCTTCCATCCCAACTGCCCTTATCCCTCTCAGCTGTCCTGCTTATATTCTGAGATCTTTCTTTACTTTGGACAAACTGACTTTCTTGGAAAGGGTGAACTACTTTGCATATGTAAAGACTTTGTTTCTTTGATGTTACTTTTATCTACCTGTGTCAATATTCACACCCTTCCATTGAATGTACACCTTTGTTACACATATATACAGACACACATATTTTCTATACATTCTATATCAGTTATATGCATATTTATACCTACAATACACTAAATGTCAGGGGTCCTGCTGTGTGGAACACATGGTGCTTACATTTCCGTGTGGCTTGCTTTGGGGTTATTTAACTCCCGTCAGCAGAAATAGGACTATTGCACCTTAAGTGGGTAAGACTCTGTGACAGAGGAGGATTCTCACACCCAAAGGCAACCATTCAACTATTAATTGGATTTAAATAATAATTGCTTTCATTTTTTTTTTTTTTTTATATTTTATTTAGTTTTCAGCAGAAAGAAATAAAAAAAAATTAAAGTAAAGCACAATCGCTCATGTAGTGCACCACACACGGTAAATCAAAATACATACATAGCAGAGTAATATTCTGGTGGCAACACATGAAACAAAACACAAAATGATGTTTATACACGTATTTACCTAAACAATAAAAGGTAGAACTGTATCTATACTGCCTCTTATCTGGTGCTACAAACATGAAAGGAAAAAAAAAAAAAAGAACAACAAATAGAAAAATAAGTATTTTGCCCCACCTCCGCTGCATGCCCTACAACCCTAAAAACCATATCTTTCAATACCAAGCTACTGGGAACGTTTCCCTCAGAATTAAGCCTTCAAAAAACTCTGATTTATGAAACGCTTTAGTAAGGATATATTGGATAGTAAGAGGGTATGTCTGAATAATTTTAGTCCATTTATTAAAAAATCTTTGAATTTGTTTAGTATGCAGTTTTGAAATGTTATATTGTTCAAAGATAATCTGTTGTTTAACAGCTTCCACAAATATACTGAAAGAGGGACGTTTCCTATGTTTCCAACTTCTTAATAATAGATTACGTACAATTAATATGATCGTATTAATCAAGTCAGCATTATGACCTCCTACACTTAAGAAAAAGATAATTTTTGGATCAAAAACAAAGTTCTCAGTATAGAATTTATTTAACCAAAAATTTACTTTTTGCCAGAATTGCCGCACTTTTGGACAATACCAGAAACAATGTAACAAATCTGCCCTGGGCAGAGAACATTTATAACAGAGGCCCAATTTATCCTGTGACCAAAGAGGCAGTCTTTTTGGGGAAATGTATGCATTATTTAATAATTTTAAGTGAGATTTGTGCCAAGATAAGCGGAGGGGCGCTTCCACCAACCATTTAATACTCTTTTTAATTAAATCATGATTAATTTCTTCAAAGTGTCTCGACCAATACGAGATGTATTGTTCAGAATTTAATTGGCCCTGCTTTGCCAGTAAGATATTATATAAAAGTGAGATAGAGTGTTTTCTTTGTTTAGATAACTTTATATACCCTCCGATTTCTGCAAAATATTCTGACCAATTTCCTAACTGTAGTTTCTTATTTAGAAAATGGCGTATCTGTAAATAAGCAAAAAAATGCTTGTTAGGAAGATTAAATTCATTGGCAATACTTTCGAAAGTTCTTATATTAGATTGTTCGTCCAAGAGCTGTGTTATCTTGGAGAGTCCTTTATTATACCATTCTCTGAATGGCTTACAGAAACATCCAGGTAGGAACTCAGGATTTCCTCTAATCAATAGGAAAAATGATATATGGAAGTTAATCTTAAGGCGAGAGCATAGCAATTGCCAAGCTTTCACTACATTGTATATGCTGGTACACATTTTTATGCTAGTTGGCAGCTGCGCACTGGGGCAGTGTAGAATAGTTTTACATGAAAACGGGTATATGATGGTCTCTTCTAAACCTATATTAGTCAATGCCTCCACGGTATGTAGCCAATCTACCCCATAACGAGCCAAAATAGCTAAATTATATGATTTAATATCTGAAAAGGCTAAACCACCATGCTCCTTCTGCTGGGATAACTTTTTAATCGAAATCATCTGTCTCAACTTATTCCATAGAAACTTAACACAGGCCTGATTAAACAATTTAATATCTTTTGCCTTAATATATAAGGGGAGATTATTCATTACAAATAATATCTGAGGGAACAAAATGTTTTTTATCATTGTGATTTTAGCTGAAAGAGAAATTGGGAACAATGCCCAGCGTTGTAGATTGGCTTTAATATTTACAAAGAAAGGAGTAAAATTAAGTCTGTACCAGCTATTTGGGTCTCTATGTAATATAATTCCAAGATATCTGAAACTCTCAACCTCCTTTAGGTCGTATTGGCTCCTACTATCTTTATTTTTATATATCCATAAGATTTCAGATTTGGTGGTATTTACCTTGTAACCTGAAATTCTGCTGAATAATTCTAAGGCACTAAACACTATGGGAATATTTTTATATGTATGTTTAAAATATAATAGTAAATCATCTGCATAGAGTGACAAAACAAATTTCTGATCTCTAATATTTATCCCCTCAAGTTCTTGCCGAAGATAGATTGCTAAGGTTAAGATTGCTAATGGTCAGATTAAATAAAAGGGGAGAAAGTGGGCAGCCCTGGCGGGTACCTTTCTCCATTTTAAAAAAAGAAGTTTGAGTGTTATTAATCGCTATGGAAGAAATCGGATAATTATATATAGTTTTAACAAATTTTGTCAGGGCCACATATAAGTGTTCCCAAATTATGGAGTCAAATGCCTTCTCGGCGTCAATCATAACCATAGCAATATCGTCTTGATATGTTACTTTCTCCTTATTAATTTTATTCTAATAAAATATTCTATCAGCATATATGCCTTTCTGATATTTTTAGTAAGTGACCTATTGCACATAAAACCAGCTTGGTCCTGATGAATAACTTCTTGGAGTACTTCCTTAAATCGATTCGCTATTATAGAAGTTAATTAATTTATAATTTATGTTCAGCAAGGAGATAGGTCTGTATGACCCTGGGTCTGTTAAATTTTTATCTTTTTTTGGTATAAGGGTTATGATTGACGCCGAGAAAAACCTTGACATTAATTTTCCCTCTGTGAAGTATTCATTGAATAAACAAGTTAAGAAAAAAACAATCTCTGATTTTAGCAACCTATAAAACTCAGCCGGTATTTGGTCCGGTCCGGGTGTCTTACCAAGTTTGGTTTCCTCTATCACCTTCCTGACCTCGGCTGGAGAGATAGGTACGTTCATTAACTTCACTTGATCGGCAGTAATCTGCGGGCAATTAATACTGCTCCAAAATATCTGACTAGCTTCTTTATCTATAGCTTTTGAAGCGTATATGTTCTTGTAATAATCATAGAAAACTTTACTAATATCCTCTGTTTGTGTATAGTTCTGGCCATCTACAATCACATTCTCAATTATGTTCTTCCGTTTTCTGGCTTTATCTAATCTTGACAAGAACTTCACTGATTTACCATATTTGCCGCCATAAACAGAATTTAATCTAGCTTCCTGCTGCATCATTTTGGCCAAAAGAAACAAGTCTCTTTCTTGTCTAGCCTTTCGATATTCTAGCCAATATTTCCTTAGTGGATTATTTGTATAGTTCTGAAAGGCCCTGGAAACTGCTTTTGCTAACTGAATCTCACGAGCCGTAGCCTTTTTTTTTAAAGTAATCATGTATAATTTAATCTCCCCCCTTAAATATGCTTTGGCCGCCTCCCAAAATACTTCATACTTATTAGCATAATCTTGGTTATTAATACAATATTCATGCCACTTATTCTTTATCCATATTTGGAGAGATCTATCATTAATCATATATTTTGGGGGAAAAAAGTTGTTTCCTGAACTTACATACTCATCACTAATCCCTACCTCAAGTGATATTATAGCATGATCTGATATTATAATTTCACCGATGTCTGCAGATACATCTTCCCGTAATAAGGCATTTGAAACTAAAAAAAAATCAATGCGCGAAAAGGATCTGTGTACCTGAGATTCACAAGTAAAACTTTTTCCATCAGGGTGATGAACCCACCATATATTGTGTAAATTTAGTTCTTCACATATTTGAAAAAATATTTGAGAATTTTGGGTAGACCTTCTATTCTGTCTATGGGACGACCTATCTAGCGATGGTATTGGAGTTAAATTAAAATCTCCGTCAAGTATTATATTTTGATCTTCTTTCAGTATTAGTCTTGCCGTCATATCATTCCAGAAGCATTGGTCCTTGACATTAGGCCCATAAATATTACACACTACATATTTTACTTTTTTAATTTCCAATGTTAAAATTATCCATCTATCATTAAAATCTATTTGGCTTTCTTGTATATTGTATTCCAAATCCTTACTAAGTAAAAAAGCAACCCCCCGCTTTCTCTTGGCACAAACTGATGCTATTACTTGTCCCACCCATTTGCACTTAAGTTTCTGGGCTTCAGTATTTTTAAGGTGTGTTTCCTGTAATAGGACAATATCAGGTTTAAATTTGGCTAAATGTTTAATTATCAACTTTCTTTTTTTGGGGGTTGTTATCCCTCCTATGTTCCATGAGCACAGCAAAAAAAAAAAAAAAAAAAAGGACAAAAAACAAAACAAAACGCACCTCCATAATATTTAAAAAACAACCTTAAGGCCCCTAAAGCTAACATTTTTAACAACTAAGGTCTCTTCTTTAACCATCTATTTTACCTTATTTGCCTATTTTTGCAAAAGTCTCTCACTTCTTCTGCATTAACCAGAGTAACATTGCCCTCCATTTTCTCCACGATTATCTTGGCAGGATATACTAATCTAGCTTTAAGGCCGGCAGTAATTAACCTAGTGCAATAAGGAGCTAGCTCTTTTTTCTTTTCATAGACGTGTCGCTTGAAAAGTCCTGGAAGAGCAATACTTTGTTTTGACTGATTTCTAGCTTCCCTGTTTTCCTATATGCCCTCAAGATACTGTTCTTATCCTGATAGTTTAAATATTTTACCAGGACCGTCCTATTATAGTTCTTATCTCTTTGACTATCTCTGGACAGACCCAAACGATGTGCCCTTTCAACTGGAATTGGTGTATCACCAGGTGTGATACCCAGCGCCATAGGTAAAGTAATACTAGCAAAAGCTATCAAATCTGGGAATTCGCCATTATCTGATAGACCTATAATTTTTAAATTATTACGTCTCGATCGGTCTTCTAACTCATGGATTTTATCCTGTAACCTACTCAGTGTCTTACTATTGTCTGTTATGATTTTTTCCTGCTTATAAATTATATCCTCATTACTAGACACTCTATCTTCCACTTCCGTAAGACGGCTAGCAATTTGTTTAAGTTCTGTCATTATATTGGCTGTTTGACTTTTAAGCATTTCAAATTGTGGAAGAAAGATTTCGGACATCTGAGATATCAAGAGCTGAATATCATCCTTATGTATTATCGACTCAGGAGTACTTTCTATGTGTGTGTCTGAACTTCACATTTTATTATCTTTTTGCTTGGGAGGCATGGCTGGGGAGTGACCTTTATTGTGGGTGATAAATTTGTCCATGTACAGTGTAATGTCTAAGATTCTGTGACTATGTGCTGTGAAATATTTGACAGCTCTTTTCTCAAAAAAAAAAGGTTGTGTACCTATAATTACTGTGTGCTGTGTCTTATTTATCGACTCTTTTCTCATAAAACAACAGAAATTGTGTGCATATGATTACAACTTATACTATGTGTTATCCAAACAAACAATGTGAACGTGCTTCTTTTACAAAAAAGGAAATATATATATAAAAAAGAAAGCCTTAAATGTGAGGCAAAAACCAAAGTGACGTATTTTTTTTTTTTTTTTTTCTCTTTTTCTCCCTCTTTCCCCTTCCCCCTCTTTTCCTGACCACACACCAGAAGATTTAACTAAGACTTTTATCGTAGTAGCTCCTTAGATCATGCTCTAATCTAGCATGTTAATATTGTGTTTTAAACAATAAACAAACAATATAAAGGCAACCTGTATTTTCCTAATCCATCTTGCGCCCCCAGCTCTCTTGCATAGATCTTTTAACACTGCTATTACAATTCGTTTTTTCTGAAATGCCCAGTCTTTTTAGACCATTAAAGTTTCCTCTCAAGCTAAATTTTTAAGGGCTATGAGCTTATATTTTTTATCCTTCCAAAGAGAGCTGCTCAGGTAACAATTATGCAAACTCTTCTGTAGCATATCAATTTTCCTGTGAAGAAAAACCCAACCTAAAGCAAGTACATAAAAAATACATATTACCAGCATCCCTTTGCCATATACACAGCAATACCACCAGTTATTTTTTTTGTTTAGAACAAAAAAGCTCAATATAACTTTAAGATATAAAGTCCAAATAAAAGTCTGTATATGACCTCTGTGAGCCTGATTTCTGCTAATCTTTATTGCTTTTTTTATCCTCTGGTATGCAAAGTCTAACAACCCCTTTTCCTCTTTTTTCTCTTTCCCCCTTTTTTTTTTTTTTCTTTCTTTCTTATATCTTTTGGCTCAATATCCAGTGCTAAGCTTTACAGCGCTTGGGGTAATAATCTCGCTTAAAATGTCCAAAGAATGATATATATTACCTTGTACTTAGTGTTCACTAACATCATCTTAAACCAGCAACAAACTTGAGTTATAACTCCATATAATCAAGGAAGAAAGGAGGAATACAAGCTAAATATATTGAGAAAAAGGTCAAGACATATGTTATTTTTTGTATACTTGCACGTGTCCATCGGCCATTAAAGGGCCATGACATCCACATTTTTTCTTTCATGATTTAGAAAGAGAAGGCAATTTTAAACATCTTTCTAATTTACTTATATTATCTAATTTGTTTTATTTTCTTGATATTCTTTGCTGAAAAGCATATCTAGATATGCTCAGTGGCTGCTGATTGGTTGCTGCACATAGAAGCCTCGTGTGATTGGCTCACCATGTGCATTGCTTTTTCTTCAACTAAGGATATCTTGAAAATGAAGCAAAATAAATAATAGAAGTAAATTGTAATGTTGTTTAAATTTGTATTCTCTATCTGAATCAGGAAAGAAAGATTTTGGGTTTAGTGGCCCTTTAATGACATCTTTGACATCAACCAGATCTTGTCTTGGGCAGAATCCTCACTGGGCCAAACTTTAATATGCCCAGTGCTTCTAGTTGTCTTCGGCCAAATACTACTTGAACTCCTGCGGTGACAAAAAGATGTAGTACTTGTAATAATCCAAACCTCTTTTATTCGTGGCCAGCGTCGGTCCTCCGCTAAGCTCACCACTCCTATCCACCTGTGCGATGTAATGAACTTGTCGGCAATCGAGTAATCGGGCCCTGCTTTTTTGGTCCAGCTCTTGGGAAATTTTGACACACTCTGGGCCTGCACTTACTCTGCTCCTCTTTCCCCAACTGTGCCTTTTAGGGTACGATATCCTGTCCCACACCAGCACTCCGGGCTTCAGGGTCATTGAACAGACCTATGGTATCGTTCCAATGCACCTCCCTGTTCAGGGGTCTGACTCATGCAATCCGTGTCACTCTGCTTGCTCCGCCGTTCCGCCACCAACACCACCAATGGGATGTAATTGCCCTAGGAAGTATTTTCTCACTCCAACAACGGGCTTGTGGAAGGGAAGATTTTACTTTCTCGAGCTCTTAGCGTCCAAACTCCGCCATCACGACGCTAGCTCCACCCACTGGAACCGGAACCCACCTATCTGCTTTCATTAAACAAAATGTATAGATTATATACAGTACATATAAATGCAGTGTGTGTGTGTGTATACATTAAACAATATTAATTGTGAGGTAGGGTGGAAGTCTTGGTGAGTTCCCACACTTTTTTTGTAGGAGTTGACCCCTGTATTTGAGGGTATTTGTTTTAATTTATTGGCAAAAGAGCTGTTAACTTTAGGGCCATGCCATGCAAAAGGCCCTTTTAAGGGCTATTGGTAGTTTATTATAGATTAGGTTGTTTTTTTTTTTAACAGGAGTATTAGAATAGGAATAATGTTTATTATTTTCAATAATTTAATTTGTTATTTTTTGTAATGGTAATTTTTTTATTTTTTGTAATTTTAGTGTTTATTATTTTTTGTAATTGTAGTTTTTATTATTTTTAGTAATGTTCGATTTTTAATTTTTTTTATTTTTAAAAAAACCCAAAAAAAAACCAAGTAATGTTATTTTTTTTAGTTTAAGCTTAGCTTTTATTTTTATTTCACAAGTAAGATTGTAATTATTTTAACTAGGTAATTAGTAATTGTAACTTTAATTTAGATTTATTTTAATTATGTTAAAGTTAGGGGGTGTAAGGTTTAGGGGTTAATAGTTTCATTTAGGTAGTTGCGATGTGGGGGGATGGTGGTTTAGAGGTTAATAATTGTATTTAGTGTTTGCGATGTGGGGGGACGGCGTTTAGGGGTCAATAGTTTTATTGAGGGAGTCGCGATGTGGGGTGATGGTGGTTAATGGGTTTATTTAGTGTTGGCAAAGAGGGGGGATGGTGGTTTAGGTGTCTGCGATGTGGGGGGTGGCGGATTAGGGGTTAATACATTTTATTAGTGATTGCGATGTGGGGGACGGCGGTTTAGGGGTTAATGGGTTTAGCTAGTGTTGGCGATGTGGGGGACAGCGGTTTAGAGGTCAATAGGTTTTATTTCGTGTTGGCGATGTGGGGGACGGCGGTTTAGAGGTTATTAGGTTTAGTTATTGTTGGCGATGGTGGGGGAATGGTGGTTTAGAAGTTAATAGGTTTATTTAGTGTTGGTGATGTGGGGGGATGACAGTTTAGCGGTTTATAGGTTTTTATTTAGTTTTGCGATGAGGGGGGTCTTTGGTTTGCATAATTTTGTTTCTGAATATTCCTTATGTTAAGTTAAATCATTTTTCGAATCAATTCTTTATTCATATTCATTATTCTATTATAAACTTTAGAATAGAATAAGGAATATGAATAAAGAATGGATCCGCAATAACGAATTGATCCGAAATAACGATTTATCTTAACATAACTAATTTGCCGAAACAAAATTATTTATTTAACTAATGAAAACTAAACTAAACTATTTTTTTTCGCTGTGCACATGTCTAGTGTCATTCCTGTACTAAAATATTTTCCACTTCTGGTACCTTCACAGAAAGAAATAAAACACACACAACTTTGGTGTAAGACAAGTCATGGTTGTGTCTATTAAAGTTTGTGGACAAAACAAAACTCTACACATTTTAGAGGATTGCCAGAATTTGGTGGCAACTGAGCTAACTAACCTACCCCAGACCTTGCAAGGTCACGTTAATATCTTGCAGGTCCCCTGCTGTTCCCTTCCCTATAGAGACACAGACACCTTTAAATCACACGGGACAGCTGTCCCATGGAGAGGAGCACCACAGTCTCTGACCTTAGGTATCTTGCTCCTCCTATTGGCCTAACCCATGATCCCTCCAGGCTCTGTCCATCATATGTGATGTGGCTCCCGCAAAGTCAGAAGGTGTGATCAAAACTCCAATTCATAAGGGGCCCTATTGATTTGAGACTTTCAACATGCAAAAATGGAGGGAGGGAAAAATTCTGGACTTAGCTTGACTAAACATCCTCCAGTCAGAATCAGCAACCAAGGGATTAAGGAATGGATGTGCAACATTTATAAAAGTTATATATGCCTGCAATCTTACATAAAGCTGAAGCTTACGCTTATTCTAGAAGAGAGTTAACCTTTAAGGCATTAAATGCACTCTTGGTTCCTTTCACTTGCCTTAGAGTAAAACCTCCACTTTTGTTATTTCCAGTGACTAACAAATGGTGTACTAACCAGGTTCAATTAATTTTTAATTTCATAAAAATATTAATAGATCAAAATCTTTATTTAAGCCTATAGGGCTCAAGGTCTCTAGCTTATCTATCTAAAATATCTATTTTTGTTTAAGATATAACTCCATGTCTCCAACCCGTCTGGGGTTGACAACATGATCGATAATTTGAAATCTTAATTGACAGATGTTATGGCCAGCACTTGCAAAATGTTCAGCTACAGGGTTTTTAATTTTTTTGGTTTGAATGTCAGACCTATGTTCAATCATCCTATCGGGGACCATCCTAGTAGTCTCTCCAATATAACTCAGCCCGCTAGGGCATTTGAGCATGTAAGTGGCATATGTAGTAGTACAGGTAAAAAACCCTCTAATATTACATTTTTTCCCTGTTATGGGATGAAAAAAATGTTTACCTTTAATCATGCTATTGCAGCTTGAACATCCTAAGCATAGATAGCAACCACAATTTTTTTTCACTTAGATAGGTCTGGCACTTACCCTTTAAGGGACCAATATCGATTTTTACCAATCTGTCTCTGAGATCAATACTTCTCTTAAATGCTGGCATAAATGGAATTTGAAATTCTCTTACAAATGGGTTACATATGTCCAGAATATGCCAATGTTTCTTCAGGCTTTTAAGAATTTCAATTTTTATCGAATACCAATAATGACAACCGCTAACAATAAATGTTGTGAAGGCTTAAACCCAAAGTTGGAGGAAAAGAGCTCTCTAACAAAGGCCATGAGTATTAAATTAATATTAAACTGTAAATTGATCACACTTTTAATGTTTTACCACTAATGTATTTTACCCGCATAAAATTTACCTGGCCGTCAATATTGTACACTGTGATTATTTAGCTCCAAACACAAGCTTTTTACCGATGTCCATGATTTACCACACCAATAGGAACCAGGAACATGGATTCCACCAGTCTTTTGAAGATGTGTAATAATGAACTGCTCTTTATTTGCAAAACCTTGCAAATTGTGCTAACTATCGGCTAGATTACGAGTCTTGCGTTAGGCATAAAAAGCAGCGTTGGCCGGTCCCAACGCTGCTTTTTAACGCCCGCTGGTATTACGATTCTTCGTCAACTACGTATCCTATATTTTCAATGGGACTTGCATAGCACCGGTATTATGATTCTGACCAAAAGTGAGTGGTAGACCCTCTCCTGTCAAGCCTGGTACCGCATTTAAAAGTCAGTAGTTAAGAGTTTTACACTACAACGCCGTAGTATAAAACTCTTAACTAAAGTGCTAAAAAGTACACTAACACCCATAAACTACCTATTAACCCCTAAACGGAGGCCCCCCCACATCGCAAACACTAAAATAATTAATTTAACCCCTAATCTGCCGAACCAGACATCACCACCACTATAATAAATATATTGCTGCACTCCCGCATCGCAAACACTAGTTAAATATTATTAACCCCTAATCTGCCGCCCCTAATATCGCCGCCACCTACCTACATTTATTAAAACCTAATCTGCCACCCACAACGTCGCTGCCACTATATTAAATGTATTAACCCCTAAACCTAAGTCTAACCCTAACCCTAACCCCCCCTAACTTAAATATAATTACAATAAATCTAAATAAAATTACTACAATTAACTAAATAATTCCTATTTAAAACTAAATAATTACCTATAAAATAAACCCTAAGCTAGCTACAATATAACTAATAGTTACATTGTAGCTAGCTTAGGGTTTATTTTAATTTTACAGGCAACTTTGTATTTATTTTAACTAGGTACAATAGTTATTAAATAGTTATTAACTATTTAATAACTAACTAGTTAAAATAAAGAAAAAATGTACCTGTAAAATAAAACCTAACCTAAGTTACACTAACACCTAACACTACACTATAATTAAATAAATTAACTAAATTAAATACAATTAATTACAATTAAATACAATTATCTAAAAGTACGAAATAAAACAAACACTAAATTACAGAAAATAATAAAGAAATTACAAGATTTTTAAACTAATTACACCTACTCTAATCCCCCTAACAAAATTAAAAAGCAGGAGCATCCTCTTCTTTCTTCGGCCGATGACTGAATGAAGGTTCCTTTAAATTACGTCATCCAAGAAGATGGCGTCACTTCTGCCCGGTTGGATGAAGACTTCTGCCCATCTGGAGGACCACTTCTGCCCGGTTGGCCTTTTAAGGGCTATTTGTAATTTAGTGTAGGGTAGGGCTTTTTTTTTATTTTGGGGGGCTTTTTTATTTTGTTAGGGGGATTAGATTAGGTGTAATTAGTTTAAAAATCTTGTAATTTCTTTATTATTTTCTGTTCTTTAGATACTTTTATTTAATTGTAATTAATTGTATTTAATTTAGTTAATTTATTTAATTATAGTGTAGTGTTAGTGTAACTTAGGTTAGGTTTTATTTTACAGGTACTTTTGTATTTATTTTAGCTAGGTAGTTATTAAATAGTTAATAACTATTTAATAACTATTCTACCTAGTTAAAATAAATACAAACTTGCCGGTAAAATATAAATAAACCTTAAGATAGCTACAATGTAACTATTAGTTATATTGTAGCTAGCTTAGGGTTTATTTTACAGGTAAGTATTTAGTTTTAAATAGGAATAATTTAGTTAATTGTAGTAATTTTATTTAGATTTATTTAAATTATATTTGTTAGGGGGGTTAGGGTTAGACTTAGGTTTAGGGGTTAATAACTTTATTATAGTGGTGGCGAAGTTGTGGGCGGCAGATTAAGGGTTAATAAATGTAGTTAGGTTGCGGCGACATTGGGGGCGGCAGATTAGGGATTAATTAATATAATGTAGGGTTCGGCGATGTTAGGGGAAGCAGATTAGGGGTTCATAACTATAATGTAGATGGCAGCGGTGTCTGGAGCGGCAGATTAGGGGTTAATAATATAATGTAGGTGTCAGCGATGTCGGGGGCGGCAGATTAGGGGTTAATAAGTGTAAGATTAGGGGTGTTTAGACTCGGGGTTCATGTTAGGGTGTTAGGTTTAGACATAACTTTTATTTCCCCATAGGAATCAATGGGGCTGCGTTAGAAGCTGAACGCTGCTTTTTTGCAGGTGTTTTTTTTCAGCCGGCTCTCTACCATTGATTCTTATGGGGAAATCGTGCATGAGCACGTTTTACCAGCTCACCGCTAACGTAAGCAGCGCTGGTATTGAGGTGAGATGTGGAGCAAAATTTTGCTCTTCACTCACTTTTTTGTGGTTAACGCCGGGTTTGTAAAAACCCGTAAAACCAGCGCTGTCTGTAAGTGAGCGTTGAGCATAAACTGCTCGTTAGCACCGCACCCCTGTTAACGCCAAACTCATAATCTAGGTGTTTGTAATTAATTTCTGATACACTGTAGACTAACAATTCAATTTTTCTATAATGAGTATTATATGCAAGTATTGCCAGCTGTGTTTTAATAAGCTACATTGACAGGTCTGGCTCACTGATTTGAGTTTATGTGATGCAGCATTCTTAGCCAGAACACTTTACAGTGATCAAACATATTAATAAAGTTTTGTTGCGCATCAGGATTTAGGTGAGATGGTCTTGAGATGAATTATTTAAAGGTATTTTGTTTAGAATGGGATAGAATTAACCTTTTCTGGTTAAATGAACCTAGACCAGCAAATCTTGAATGGAATAACATGGGAATATAACCTCTCCTGAGATGATCAGCATTTAGAATGTCTGTATAAAATATGCAAGTAATATTCCTCTATTCCAGAGAAAGAAAAACACATTGTCTAAACAGACAGGGTGAATTCAGGTTATTGCAGGAAAGTTCAGCATGGCGCAAGTGAAGTTTGATTGATTTACATTTAAATTCCACAAAATGTCATATTCCCGATTTGCTGTTTTCAGAGATTCAGAGGTCTAAATATTTGCGGTCTGTTGAATACACACTACTCACCATTGTGTTCTGTATATTTCATTTGGATCAAATTTGCTACTGGAGTTTGGTGACTAAATAAGATTGTGGTCTTGCACATTAAAGGAACAGTGTCAGCAATAAAATACATTTACTCTATCAGGAAATACTATTAAGAAGACCATTTGTGAATGATTTAAACACCAAAGGAATTAAATGGAGCAGAATGTTTAATGTTTGTTTGTTTTTTTGTTTGTTTTTTCAATTATTGATGAACAAAAGTACAAAGTAAAAGCTTTTTAAATGTCAGTTTTATCAAGTGTTTACTTTTTACTTATCCTCATTGGCTGATAGGTACTTTATGTTCATGCTCATTGGTTAATAGGACCTTCCTGCTAATGCTTTTCTGTTAATGGATATTGCATACCTCCTAATATTTTCAAGAGGATTTTCAGGACTGGAAAGTGAGGAAAGACTATTAAACGGGACTGCTATCAGATGGGTGGGGCCTAATGTTGTGCAGTGGCTGGGTTTAGTGGGTGGGACCATGGCAGATCCCAGATTCAATCTGGAAACCAGGACATTTGCTATTAAAGTGACATTAAACACCTCAAGATATTAATATAAATTGTTTAATTGCATGTAGGAAAACAACTTTGCAATATACATTCATTATTTATTTTGTTCTCCTTTCCAGTAATTTAATTCTGAATATTGTGGGCTTTCCAATTTATGTTAAACATGAAAGTGCAGGCCCAGCTATATTCGACACAGTGATTTGTTGCACAATCTAGTAAGCTGTTGATAACCACTCTTAATTGGCCTCAGCAGAAAAGTAACCTAAGTTACAATATTTAGTGTATCCATGGATGCACTGTACAATATCACACCGATAAAAGAGTTTTTTGTTATGGGTAGATAAGTAAAAATATCAGTAGTGGTTGTACTTCGGTAGCCATATCAATTGGTCATAGGAAGAAATTTTCCTGAGTTCTACTCCCTAATTCATTGTCAATTGTCCTCAAAACAGGAAAAACCAAAAAGTGATTCAGAGGACAAAATTCCCAATGAAAAGTTTCCCTTCACCCATCCTGAGTTGTTTGTAACCCATCCAAAAATAGGTAAAACCAAAAGAGAATGCTGGCATTGCCAATATAAATGTAATAAAGCTTTATATGAAGTTTTGTTACATGAAAGGGGAAAACGTTCTAGCAATGGTGTGGCAACCCAGTGTACTGAGTCAGAGATATTAGAAGAATATCAACAACCTGTAACTGATAAAGAAAGGGTGACTAGTGAGAGTGACCGCTGTATTTTTGATATTTCTGATAGCTTTGAGCATGACAAGGCAAATGATCCATTATTACAACATGCAAGAAGTAGAGTGATATAAATAAATGGAGTACTAGTGAAGGGCCAAAGAGTTCATATCCATATTTGATCTTCAAGAATGACCTTCTATACAGAGTAATCTCAGAAGAAGGTCAGGAGGTTGAGCAGCTTGTAGTACCGTCATCTTATACTAGGAAGGTACTATCTTTTGCCCATTCGCATCTTTTAGGGGGACACTTGGGGGTGGAAAAAACACAGGAAAGGGTCCTAAGAAGATTGTTTAAGATACAGGCTTTAAGAACTTCAATATACCACCCTCAGACAGATGGGTTAGTAGAAAGATTTAACTGCAACCTTAAGTCCATGTTAAAGAAGGTTGTTAGCAGGGATGGTAAGGATTGGGACATACTTCTTCCCTATTTGTTTTTTGTAGTCCGTGAGATTCCTCAAAGTTCAATATGCTTCTCCACATTTGAACTTTTGTATGACAGGCATCCTAGGGTTATGTTAGACATTCTTAAAGAAACTTGGGAAGAAACAAGGGGTCCCAGGAAACAATGTGCTGCAGCATGTACAGCAGATACAGGAATGCTTGGCTCATGTTGTTACCCTTGTCCGCCAGCATATGGAGACAGCTCAGGGAACTCAAAAATGTAACTATGATCAGAGTGCTACACAGAGACAGTTTCAGGCAGGTGATAGAGTAATGGCTTAAGTGCCAACAGCTGAGAGTAAGCGTCTGGCTTGTTGGCAGAGTCCCTATGAAATTATATAAAAAGTCATGTGAATTACAAAGGAATTTCCCCAGAGCTAACACCAGAACAAGCAGGAAGCTAAAGCAATGGTAGAAAGGTATAGGGATGTCTTTTCACCTATGTCAGGTAGAACTAGTGGAATCACCCATGACATAATCACAGAGCCTGGGATAACCCTTAAGATAAAATTATATAGAATACCTGAAGCCAGAAGGGAAGCTGTAAAGGCAGAAGTTAGAAAAAATGCTTGATCTTGGGGTGATTGAGGAGTCTCACAGTAACTGTACTAGTCCAATTGTGTTAGTACCCAAACCTGATGGCTCTATTAGGTTATGCAAAAATTTCAGAAAGCTAAATGAGATATCAAAGTATGATGCCTACCATATGCCGCGGGGAGATGAGCTTGTAGAAAGACTTGCCAAGGCCAGATTTCTCTCAACTTTGGACCTCACTAAAGGTTTTTGGCAGAAACTGTTATCTGGGCGCTCTAGAGAGAAAATGGTTTTTGCTACTCCAGATGGCTTGTTTCACTATAAGGTGATGGCTTTTGGTTTGCACGGAACTCCAGCTATATTTCAATGGTTGATGGATAAGTTACTCAGACCTCATGCACAATATGCTGCTGCATATTTGCATGACTTCATAATACACAGTCCAGATTGGGATTCTCATCTACAAAAAGTAGAGGCTGTAATTGAAACCCTTAGAAAGGCAGGATTAACAGCCAACCCATCAAGGTGTACCATTGGCTTGGCTAAGGCCCTGGCTAAATACTTAGGTTATATTGTTGGTAGGGGAGTTGTGAAACCCCAAGTAGACATGATAGGAGCGATACAGGGATGGCCTAGACCACAAAAACAGGTTAGAGCTTTCCTAAGAATTGTCGGTTATTACAGACTATTTATTCCTCACTTTGCAACAAGGGCTGCCCCTCTCACTGATCTTACTAAAGCAAAAAGTCCTGATACAGTGAGATGGAACAGCAAGGCAGAGGAATATTTTGCAGATCTTCGCTCAGCACTTTGTCAGCAACCTATTCTCATGGCTCCAGATTTTAACAAATAATTATTTTTTGCAAACTGATGCCTCTGAGGTTGGGTTGGGGCTGTACTCTCACAATACATAGGCAAAGAGAAACATCCAGTTCTTTATTTAAGTAGGAAACTTTTACCCAGTGAGCAGCACTATTCTACAATAGAAAAGGAATGTTTAGCAATCAAGTGGGCTACTGAAACTCGTAGGTATTATTTACTGGGCAAGTGCTTTACCCTGATCATGGACCATGCCCGGTTGAGGTGGATGCACAACAATAGGGACTGTAATACAAGGAGCACAAGGTGGTTCTTGTCTTTCCAGCCTTTTAGTTTTGTGGTGAAACACCGGGCTGGCCTGTTACATGGTAATGCTGACGCACTATCCAGGGTGCATGTGTTTACATCTATGGCCGCTTCACCCCACAGTGTTCCGCTGGGGATGGGTATATGTGACAGGGTGAGGCATCGATCTGCGTCGGATTGACACAGGCGGATTGTATGTTACGTCACAAATTTCAACTTTTGCCGGTCTAGGCTTTGATAACTAGGTCGGATCAAGCTTGCAACAATTATGCTGCAGAATTCCGGCGTATCTGTGGTTGATGGCTTGATACATATCCCCCTCAAAGTCAACTATCTGAGGTAAAAAATAAAAAATCTGTATATTTACATATTATGTGTCCGTTTCAGTATGTCTGCGATTTATATGCTGCCTTTTATTTTTATGTTCATAAAATGGGATTTTTTTAAATTTACTGAAACTTTTATGTTTGCAACATTTATAAAGTTTAAATATTATGGTTGCAGGCTCAAATGAGTGACCTTGCAACCGATCGGGGCATTCGCCTTTTGATAAATGTAGTCCTATATATAGTTACACACATGGCTGCCATAGACTTCCAAAGACACGTGCACACTACTAAGCTCTCCTTACCCTACCTAAATTTTGCTTTCAACAAAAGAATACCAAAAGAACAAAGCAAATTGGATAATAGAAGTAAATTTGAAAGTTGTTTAAAATTGTGTGCTCTGTCTGAATAATGAAAGTTTAATGCGAGTTTAAAGTGGATGTAAAGTCAATGCTATCGCACAATCTCAAATGGTTTATCAATAAAAATTAACTTAAGTTTAATTCATCATTTTTTAATAAGTACAATTATATCGATCTATATACTTATTTAATGTGAATCGTCTTGCTCGCTTCCCCCGCCCGCCATTTTGGACCGCGTTTATAACGTTGATTGACACTGTTGTCAACTAATAATCTGTCATACCCCGTGGCGTCCAGCCCCTTTTTGTATACGTCACTATTTCTTTATGCGCTTGCGTCTTTCTTTATGCGCCTGCGTAAACAAACTGCTGCTTGATTTCTAAGCGCTGCGCTTACACGATTTAAGCATGCAATTGAATAACGTATGCGCAAATTAGGCATTAAATGTTAAACGCATGCGCAAAAAAAAGACATTGTGAACGAGCTTTTCAAATACGTCATAGAGCGGGTGGGACCGCTCTATATGTTCTGCGGAAGAACTAAAGGAAGTAATGGATGGGAGGAGCTAGAAGCGCAAACGGAGATAAGTTTTCAATTAGAATATAATGTGATATTTTGCAAATTTTGGAAAACAAATAATGCGTTTTGACTAATACACTTAATATGAATGAATATTGATTCATAAAAACGGGAAAATTGACATTCACTTTAATGTAAAGTGAGTATTAAGAAATGCCCTTTACAGCACCCAAAGAGCTTATTTGTTTACTTTGTAATTGTTTTTTTAATCAAATACAGAAAAAGTATAACAAAATGCAATTGTTTCATATTCAAAATTACAGATAAACAATGAAGAAGAAAACAATGTTTTCTGAAAGAGCATATGCTGGAAAGTTTTGATTTATAAAAATACAAAGACATTTTTTAAAAACAGTGAGCAGAATGCAACCTTACTACTTTACTTATCCCAACTGAGCCTATGTGGCTTATTTAACAAAGGTCTGCCGGACCTGATCCGACAGTGCGGACCGGTTATGGAACAGCAAGCCAGAAACACGGGCCCTCAAGCTCCATAAGGAGCCTGATAGATAGGCCCCTATATACACAGGTGAAACTAAAAAAATTAGAATACCGTGCAAAAGTTAATTTATTTCACTAATGCAACTTAAAAGGTGAAACTAATATATTAGATAGACTCGTTACATGCAAAGCAAGATAGTTCAAGCCGTGATTTGTCATAGTTGTGATGATTATGGCTTACAGCTCATGAAAACCCCAAATCCACAATCTCAGAAAATTAGAATATTGGGAAAAGGTGCAATATTCTAGGCTCAAAGTGTCCCACTCTAATCAGCTAATTAAGCCATAACTCCTGCAAAGGGTTCCTGGGCCTTTAAATGGTCTCTCAGTCTGGTTCAGTAGGAATCACAATCATGGGAAAGACTGCTGACCTGACAGTTGTGCAGAAAACCATCATTGACACCCACCATAAGGAGGAAAAGCCTCAAAAGGTAATTGCAAAAGAAGTTGGATGTTCCCAAAGTGCTGTATCAAAGCACATTAATAGAAAGTTATGTGGAAGGGAAAAGTGTGGAAGAAAAAGGTGCACAAGCAGCAGGGATGACCGCAGCCTGGAGAGGATTGTCAGGAAAAGGCCATTCAAAGTGTTGGGGACTTTCACAAGGAGTGGACTGAGGCTGGAGTCAGTGCATCAAGAGCCACCACACACAGACGGATCCTGGACATGGGCTTCAAATGTCGTATTCCTCTTGTCAAGCCACTCCTGAACAACAAACAACGTCAGAAGCGTCTTACCAGGGCTAAAGAAAAACAGACCTGGTTGGTTGCTCAGTGGTCCAAAGTCATATTTTCTGATGAGAGCAAATTTTCCATCTCATTTGGAAACCAAGGACCCAGAGTATGAAGGAAGAATGGAGAGGCACACACTGCAAGATGCTTCAAGTCCAGTGTGAAGTTTCCACAGTCTGTGTTGATTTGGGGAGTCATGTCATCTGCTGGTGTTGGTCCACTGTGCTTCATTAAGTCCAGGGTCAACGCAGCCGTCTACCAGGAGATTTTGGAGCACTTCATGCTTCCTTCTGCAGACAAGTTCTATGGGGATGCTGACTTTATTTTCCAGCAGGACTTGGCACCTGCCCACACTGCACCAAAACCTGGTTCAATGACTGTGGGATTACTGTGCTTGATTGGCCAGCAAACTCGCCTGACCTGAACCCCATAGAGAATCTATGGGGCATTGCCAAGAGAAAGATGAGAGACATGAGACCGAACAATGCAGAAGAGCTGAAGGCCACTATTGAAGCATCCTGGTCTTCCATAACACCTCAGCAGTGCCACAGGATGATAGCTTCCATGCCATGCCGCATTGAGGCAGTGATTGCTGCAAAAGGGGCCCAAACCAAGTACTTAGTACATACAGTATGCATGCTTATACTTTTCAGAGTTCCGGTATTGTTCTATGTACAATCCTTGTTTTATTGATTGCATGTAATATTCTAATTTTCTGAGATTGTGGATTTGGGGTTTTCATGAGCTGTAAGCCATAATCATCACAATTATGACAAATCATGGCTTGAACTATCTTGCTTTGCATGTAATGAGTCTATCTCATATATTAGTTTCACCTTTTAAGTTAGTGAAATAAATGAACTTTTGCACGATATTCTAATTTTTCGTGTTTCACCTGTACATATTCCCCAACACTCCTGTCACATGATGCATATATGATGTGGGTATTAGTATTATTTCCATTTAAATATAACATGAAATGCATCTGCCAAAATTAACATTATCTGAAACCCACTGTTGTAAGTAAGTCTAAAGTCAACCCACCACTGCAATTAAAGGACCACACAATGCAGTAGAATTACATAATTAACAATTGCATAATAGAAAGACAATGATTTAACACCTGCTCTGAATTTCAAATAAACAGTAGAATTGTTTCTGACAAATATATATTTTCTCCTTTTTTGCCGGCCCCCCTGTATCATGTGACAGACATCAGCCAATCACAGACTAGTATACATATATCCTAGGAGCTTGTGCACCTGCTCAGTAGTATCTTGTTCCCCAGAAAGTGTGAATATAAAAAGACTTTTGAATATAAAAAGACTGTACAAAATTTGATAATGGAAGTAAATTAGAAAGTGTCTTAAAACTGCAGGTTCTATCTGAATCATAAAAGGTTATTTTGACTTGAGTGTCCCTTTAACCATAGCCAAGACGAAATATGACCCAGGCCCAAACCACATCAAAACCTAAATGTTCCTTCCTCATCCTGACATCATAGTAAATTATTTTTTCCTCCACCAATACAAATCTCCCAGAACCCAAAGGACCCCTATTTCATGTCTGAGTGTGCATTGTATTATGTATTCACCATCTTTTCAACCATTTAATAGATATTAAGCTATATAACATCTCCTTTGAAATAAATGTCTTTCTTCTTTTAAACTAACCCTAAACATGCATTGTTATGATTGGCACATTGTAGAATTGACATTTTTATAGTTGTGATGTTATGATTGGCACATTGTAGAATTGACATTTTTATAGTTGTGATGTTATGATTGGCACATTGTAGAATTGACATTTTTATAGTTGTGATGTTATGATTGGCACATTGTAGAATTGACATTTTTATAATTGTGTTATAGTTGTGATATCTGAAATGTGTTATTCTGTCTTGTGTAGGTGCCAATATGTTTTAGGACAACCTTCACTGTATTTAGACACCTGTTATATAGTTAGCAATGTCTATAATCCTTTCCATAGAACATCAATATTTTTTCGACTGACTTGGTAAATTTCACTGGTCTCGGTGCATCGTACTTTGATGTCAGGTTTACCGTTTAGTGAGAATTTGTAGCATGTTCAAGGGAAATCTGTTTGGCAGTGACTGAGAGAAATCTTTATTTTTCAAAAGCAGAGATTGTTCTAGGCTATAACATTTTGGGGTGCAAAATATACTCCCCTTACCTCTCACCTTGCTCTGTGTAAAACACTGTTAACTTATATAAAAGGGGCAGATGAAATGGCAAAACCTCCAGTCACATGAGAAAGCAATTGCCAACCGATGCTTTCCTTAATGCAAATGATTCATTCATGTCTTTACTATATTAATCCAATGTATGTCATGTTTTTTCTGTTGTGGGTGATGGCACAAAAAAATGACGACTAGTTGGGAACACGAGAATGAGTATATAATTATGCTTAGACATAAAGATCAAAATTCAAATATGGCAGATGGCTATTCTGGGTCTTACAGGACATTGAGATGTTGGTCATAATTTGCTACAATCTGTTGCCAGACAGATAGCTCAGCATGCTAAGGCACTGTGGCTGAGCTCTGCAGCAACCCAAGGGTTGCAGGTTTGATCCCCGGCGAGGTCCACTCAGACATTTATCCTTCCGAAGTCGATAAAATGAGCAGCACCTTGAAACCCTTACAGGTGATTAGCTGTGCTTTACAAGTACCCCATACATACATACAATTATATAAATTTTGGTATCTATCAAAACAGTTTACATATCACTTAGTCAGCAAGCATGGCTAGCAAATATATTTTTGATTGTAGCAAAATATATTCAATGAGTAGCAATAAATAGGGTAAAGGGGGAAGAAGCACAAAGGGTCAGAAATGCCGCAGGGAGGTGTCTATAATCTCTAATATTGTATATGCAAATAATATTTTTCTATTACGCTCAGGAACTTGAATAGCTGGAATACAACTCAAACAAAATAATGTAGCCCTGTAAGGTTTCTGATTTTCTCTTTGATCGCAAGGCAGATTTTGCATTTAAAGTTTTCGATATAATTCATGGCAGGGCAAACACATGCCAAATTTCCATATTAAATCCTCAGATCATAAACGTACAATGTAGCCTAAATTAGATTGGAAAACGGGACCCAGAACATGAAACAAATAACATATGGGAATATTTGATTCAACAAAGAAATAAAAAAAAAATCTGCCCCCCTTTCCTTTTGTTGCTATAACATTAAGAGATTAAAGATACACATATGTAGTAAACTGGAGCCAGGAATATCAAACGCTTTTGATCTTGTTTTTATGTCTTGAAGTTTTTTCCCTTGTCCACAGGGGATCTGCTGATTTATTTTTATTTTTTATTTGGCAAATTATATATATATATATATATATATATATATATATATATATATATAATGTTAAGAGATTCTAGTGATGCCTTTACTATGGACATTTATGTTGAGGATAAGGATACTGAGCACCCTAGTTGGATGTAAAATTGATGTGTGTTACACACATATACACATACATATATATATATATATATATATATATATATATATATATACATAGATAGATGATAGATAGATAGATAGATAGATAGATAGATAGATGATAGATAGATCCAAAATAAAAATATAAAAAAGTAAGATTCTCAGGCAGTGCAGGCAAGAAACCTAATACTCAAACCATGATCTTGTTGTGCTGTATTGAATAGGTTAAACCAGTAACTGACTACTAATAAGTGATAATCCAACAATGCCGTACTTGGCTTGATATACATACAATGGTAAAAGTACAAATTGATTCTCAAATTCAACCTGTATATTTTATTTATTTTGCATATCTTGCATATATTTTTGTATGTATATTTTGTTTGTTAAAGGCCAATTTCATTTTTTTTCACGAACTGTAAACAAGTTGGCAGATACGAGTTTCTATGCATAAGAGTTATAACTTTTTTTTTTTTTACAGGATTTTCACTTCTTTAAAACTCTAAATTGTGACCTTGTTGCTTTGCATCTTTCTAAGAGACCTTTAATCAACATTGCGCAATTGTGAATGGGTTTTTATCGAGGACAAGCCTTCATGCACACTAAGTCCAAACTCGTTCTTGACATTGCATACACTATTGAACTTGTAATCTGGAACAAGAATTCATGACCATGAGTTCAAAATATTTTTCGTTGCGTGATCATGATCTAATTGTATGATCATTACATTGCAAAGCTAGGATACTATATATTTTTTTTAAATCTTTCTTTATTACAACAGTGTAAACAAATTATACGACTCACATTTGCATTCTCAGTACACCTCGCAGGGTGTCTTGAAATAACCAAGGCAGATAAATAAATACACATCCATAATAATGTACAAAAAACAACATAGATTAACCTAGTCCTTCTTGGGCCAAAGTACAGAATACAATGTAAACCAAACAAATCCTTATTGGATTATCATACATAGAAAAATATTAAAGGCCCTGAGTCATATATATGTATACAGCACAACAGCACAAAAAAAAATTTCTGTTAAAGGGACATAATACCCAAATGTTGAAACACTTGAAAGTGATGCAGCATAGCTGTAAAAAGCTGACTAGAAAATATCACCTGAACATCTCTATGTAAAAAAGAAAGATATTTTACCTCAAAAGTTCCTCAGTATCCACATCCCATTGTAAAAGACTTCTAAGCAGAAAATCAGTATGTCTGTCCCGGGACAGCGAAAGGAGCAAGCATTCGTGCACACTCATTATTTCCCTATTCAGTTTATGGAAATTTACTATGAAATCTCATGAGAGTTAAGTCAAATCTCATGAGATCACAGTAAAAAGAGTTCATGACCTCAGCACTGCTGATGCTGATTGGCTACAGTTCATTTCTTCATTTATTTATTTTTTACATGCAGCTGAAGTACAACTTTTTACACAGAACTTACTCTTCTGAGCTGAGGAAATTGTGAGGTAAAATATTTTCCTTTTTTAGAGATGCTCAGGTGATATTTTCCTGTCAGCATTTTACAGTTATACTGCATCAGTTTCAATTGATTTAGCATATGAGTATTACGTCCCTTTAATAGAAGTTTGTCAATTAGCACTCCATAAGTCTAGATAATGCATCAGTTGACAACAACCTCAGAAAGTAGAACCACCATGTCACTGTTAATAAAAAAAATGCTGTCATTATCATTAGATGTTTGTGATTCACCCAGACCAAACGGGGTTTATTAAAGGCAGGACACTTATAAAAAATGTTAGGAAATTAGAAATAGCAATTAATTACTGTGAATCAAGAAAGAAAACAGGATTAGCCATAACAGAAGATGCAGCGGTCATATCCATAGACACACAAAAGGCGTTTGATTCGCTACTATGGGATCATATGTTTACGACTATTGGTAACTTTGGTATACAAGGTAATTTTTATCAGATAATTGTATTATTATATGCAAACCCATTTGCTGCTTTAGGCATTAACTCTTTAATATCAGATAAGTTTACCCTGCAGCGAGGGACAAGACAGGGATGCCCACTGTCTCCTCTCCTCTTTGATTTGGCTTTGGAGCCTTTAGCAATACTTTTTAGACAAAAATTGGAGGGTATCAATATTGGAGGATATAGAATTAAACAGGCTATTTATGCAGACAATTTGCATATTTTTACTCAAAATCTCTAGTTTAATCTGCCCTAATTATTAATGCCCTAGATTCCTTTCAAGCCTTTACAGGCTTTGCAATAAATAAAGAAAAATCTGAAATTTTGTGGCTCATCAAACAGAAAAATTCGCCACTAACACCATTTAAGGAGGCGAAAGATCATATTACATACTTAGGGTTAAAATTCTCATCTGACTCAAAGAGATGGTACAGCTTAAATTTCCTACCAGCTATTTTTTTCTTTTAAAGAGGACTTATAGAGGTGAAGGAAATTGCAATTATCACTATCAGGTCGAATACATTTAATAAAAATGGTATCTCTGCCAAGATTTATATATATGTTCCAGGCAATACCATTATTATTACTGAGGAAAGATCGTCTGATAATTAATAAATTAATAACACAATTTATCTGGGGAAATAAAAAGCCCATGATAGCTCTTAGGCGTATGTTTGCTAAAAAAGAGGCTATAGGCATGGCTGTACCAGACATTGAATCATACAACATAGCAGCTAACTTGAAATTTGTCTGGGATTGGTTCTCTGAGAAGGATCATTTCTCCTTCCTTAATATTAAAGGGGCCCTGGTTGCTCCCTTTGCGCTAAAAGCTCTTGTACATATGCCCCTGAAATTTATTCTAAGAGTAACTAAAAGTTTTTTAGTTATAGATCAAAACATACGGGCTTGGCGAAAATTCTGTTTCAAAATAGGGGTTAATTATAGAGTCTCTTCTTTATTGACGATCAGAGGTAACCCCGAATTTGAAGAAGGCTATGACTCTGCTAGGTTCAAGGCATGGTCAGACGTAGGGATAAACTATCTTGTGCAACTCATTAAAAAAGAAGAGAACTTTACTAAAACCTTTGATGAATGTAAAACAGAGTTTAATATTCCGAATCATTTTTTCTTTTCCTACTTACAACTACGGCATTATACTGAACAATGTAGGAAAATGAAGCTTATAGAGTGGGATAACGATACACTTAGACAGATAAATAGCCTAATCCAAGCAGGGAAATTCTCTATCTCTTATACATACCATGCCCTACTGTTGGCCCAAGAACAAAGTAATTCTAGATATCTCTAACTAAAGTGGAGCCAGCTTTGCAAAAACCAAGTGGAATCAGAAATAATGAAGAGCTCAGGGGGTCAGGTTGGCTAAGGCCATGTGAGGGGAATATTTCAGGGAACAACAGGTGAAGATTATTTTTCAATGTTACTACACACCTCAGTGTATATCACGCTGGGATAAAACAAACAATAAAATACTATGCATTACATGTAAATTTTGTGCAGCAGATATGGTCCATCTTTTTTGGACCATTAATTCAAAAATTTTGGGGAAAAATTTCATTTTGGGCCACAAAATCCCTGAATCAATATATCCATTTAAACAAATATGTTTTTTTTTCTACTAACACATGATGAACTAGGCCCTAATTGTTTACTACTTAATACTGGGGTTTTGATTGGTAGGAAACTTAATTTAAGGAATTGGCAGTCTAATAAAGAACCGACATTTTCGGAATTTAAGAATGGGATGGTATACCAAATGTTCCTGGAACAAGCTTCAACGCAGAAAATAATTAGAAAATAATATTAAGTCTTTCTTCACTAAATGGGGGACATTTATTAAGACACTAGGACCTGAGACTCAGAAAGTAGCTATTCTACATTTTAAAAACTCACTTTTTATAATGGAAGCTAATCTAAGGGGAGAGTGGCAAATTACCTGAGAGGATATGAAGTGGATGAGAGCAGGGGGGTCCTATAACTTTTTTTTTTTGTGTTTTCTGTTTTGTGGTGTTATTTTGTATATAGTTAAAAAGCCAATATTGAATATATAATTTTCAAAGTGGAAACATTTCTCTAGCTTTTTCGTAAGATACTGTTAGATGAGGTTTAACATAACATATTATTGTTGGATTCCAATTCTATACTGTATGCTGGTATTTTTGCCCTGTGTGGCATATCCTTATGTAATGTCCATAAAGAAAGTGCAGGGCAAAATAGCCCGGAGCGTAGCTAAGGGTTAAGGCCTGGAGGAGTGAGTGCTGCTGTGTGTGTGTATTAGTTACAATGTTGCATTATGTTGGGAGGGGTTTACTAACCTTATAAGAAGGATGTACAGGGATTCTACTTCCTCTTTGTTCCTGTGGACTCCCAGAAGAATTTTCAGCTTAGCAGCTTGCAGCATTTTCCAATGGAAGGCGAATCTGGAGAATGGGAAGAAATGGAGTTAGAGGACGTGGAGTGGGTCGCACCATCCCCATCTGAAACTGTCACGGTGGGTCTGGGCCATGGGTCTGGGCTGTGTCTGCCTGTTTCTCCCTCAGGGGGGGGGGTAGCCCACTGTTGTTCTCTTCTCCTGCACGAGAGAATTTAGGGGGGGATGGTGACCCAGGTATAGCCTATCCGTCGTGTGAGACAGACTGTAGGCCCTCAGGGGAGATTGGGTCTGAGGGGCAAGTAGGAGCTCCCGGTGGGTCGGTTTTAGGGCCTAGGGGGTCCCAGGGGAGCTCCGGGTTCAGCTCCGGGGGTCCCGGCTCTGTAGCCTGTAGTGGCAGGGCCCAGCGAGGCCTTAGGTAGTGCGGGCATCTCGGGGGTGAGCGTCGTTGGCACGGGTAGTGGGAGCAGTGCGGCCTCACCTGCGGCAGTGGTCCTCTCCGGGGAATCGTTGGCGGCGGCGGTGGCTCTCCTCCAGTCCTTGGCGTCGGTCCTCGCGGGTACGTCGTCGGGTCCGGCGGTACTTCAGGCCCCGGCTTTGACCTACGGTGATGTACAGGCCTCCGGTCCGTCGTCCCTCGTGGCATCTAAAATGGCCACCGCGTCGACTTCCGGCGGCGTTGCGCGCTCCCGCGTCACTTCCGGTGACGTCATTTCCGCTCGCGGCAGTCGCAATCTGGACAACGAGCAGAGCGGATCGTTCCCCCCGGGCTCCGAAGGTAAGAAGGGAGCACCTCGGGGGGGGACACCCGCTCTTGGGGGCAAGAACGATGGGGCCCAGGAGGCCGGGGGAGCGCATGTTAGGCCGGATAGAGGGGCAGAGATGCTGAATCATGGGGCAACTATGAGTGTGGCAGCGAGGCAGCAGGGGCCCCCGGAAGGCACTCCGGGGGCAGTGCAACAGGGTGTGCGCACGAGAGCCGCAGCTGGACACAGTAATAAGGGGGGGGATGCCGACAGGGCACCCGCCTCGCGCTCGCGGCCTACGTTAGGAGGGGGTAAAGCTAAGGCGGCCCCCGCACGCGCCGCGGCCCAAAGTAAAGGAAAGGCCCCCGCGGCTAAGACCGCGAATAAGGGGGCCATCCTGGCAAACAGCTCAAGGGGCGATGCCGCAATAGCGGAGCCCCAGGGGCAAGGCCTGCAGGGTATCATGACGCCCAGCAGGACTTCACCAGCACGATCTGAGCAAATAGCCACAAGGGGGGCTGTCAAAAGGGGGCATGCTAGCATTAGCGTTGGCACTGGGGAAGGCTTAGAGAGCCCCGGGAGGGGACAGGCGAGACAGGCTAGGGGATCAAAGTCTCAGGGTCGGAGTAGGACCGTGAGATTTCAGGAGGATTCGACTAGCGGGTTAGCCACCAGTACGGATGATGATGTTAGTGTGGCATGCGGTGTGAGTGACAGTGACCGGGAGGGTTATCTAGAATTTGAGGAAAGGGGGGACAGGGAAGAGATGGCTGGCCCTTCCCGAGGTACTCCCCTCTTGGCTTCTATTTTGCAGGTACCCAGGACTTCCTCATCCAGCAGGGATATGGCGACTCAGAGTTCCGGAGCTCTCGTGCCTAGAGGAGTCAGCAGTACTTCTGGACAAGGCCAAGCCGCATCGGGCGCTTCCTCTGGTGAGATGCAACTTGGTTTACCTAGGGGGCGGTGTAATTCTTCCAGCTCTAGTGGGTCAGGGTCAGGATCTGAGATAGATGGGTCCCTGGGTTTGCACACGAAAGGGCATAGGAGAATGTATAGAATGTTGAGGAAGATGAGTAAGGGCAATCACAGGGATGACATTGCCAGTAGTGGGGCGCAGTTATCTCAACTCTTAGGGGTTGCTGGGGGGTCACCACAGGCGGTGAACAGAAAGGCAGCGGTACACGGGGATACTTATTCCTGCCAGGTACACAGTTTGCATGCACACCTTAAAACTAAAACTGTGAAACGTATCCAGGACGGTAAGTATGTTAACATGTTTGAGCTGTCTGCAGAGGCCTTTAAGTTTAAGGAGATGGCGGAGGATGGTACGGGCCCTAAGAAATTTAGGCGGCCTGATACCCTGGAGGAGTGGCATCGGTGTTTCCGGGTCTACGCCACTTGCTACTTAGAGAGGTTTCCCGATCAGGGGACTGCCCTCTTTAAGTACGTTGACACCATCGACGCAATACACAGAAAGTTTGCCGATGGTGCTTGGAGGGAGTATGATATGTTATACCGGAAAAAGAAAGTGGGCAACCCACTGCTTGATTTTGGTACGATGGATTTGCACCTCTGGGCACATCTTGATGCGGAAAGGAGGGTGCAAGGAGGCGCCATAGCGACTTCGCCCGGGGGTAGGCAGACTTTGCGCTTTCGACGGCGGCAAGGAGGTGTATGCTGGCGATATCAGGACAAGGTGTGCGAGCGGGGCACTTCGTGCACGTTCAAGCACGTCTGCAAGTTTTGCAGCGGGCAGCACCCCGGTGCTGATTGCTCCAAAAAGCGAGACACCCAAACTGATCGGTTTGGGGGCAAAGGAGGCGCTGGCGCTAAGGGCGGATTCACCACTTAGAGTCCAGGTCATTTGTAAATGGCTGCGTAGGTACCCAGATAGGGCGGCTGCTCAGCTTCTGGATAGCGGGTTGCGTGAGGGTTTTGTGATCCCGGTAGTAGGCCGGGTTGGGGGAGCACGTGACAGGAAAAACCTGAAATCGGCTTCCCAATACCCTGAGGCAGTCAGGGAAAAACTGGGCAAAGAAGTGGCCTTGGGTAGGGTCGTAGGCCCTTTTAAGGACCGGCCGCTACTGGATTTAGTTGTCTCCCCGCTAGGGGTGGTACCCAAGAAGGAGACAGGTAAGTTCAGGCTCATACAACATCTCTCTTATCCGAAAGGGCGGTCGGTAAACGACGCTATTCCGGAGGAATTGAGCTCGGTCCGTTACCAGTCGTTTGACGACGCGCTGGCTCTGGTTAAGGAACGGGGCCCGGGAGCATTGATGGCGAAACTAGACGTGGAGTCCGCGTTTAGGCTACTCCCGATTCACCCATCATCCTTTGGGCTGATGGGGTGTTGGTTTGAAGGGGGTTATTATGTCGACCGTTGTCTGCCCATGGGCTGTTCGATATCCTGCGCGTACTTTGAGGCATTCAGCACTTTCCTGCACTGGGCGGTGGTCTCAGTGGCGGGGAGTGATAGAGTGGATGATTTTCTCCTGGTAGGGGCGGCCAACTCGCAAGAATGTGCCTCCTTAATGAAAGTCATGAGGTTCATGATGGCCAGGTTTGGGGTTCCTCTGGCAGAGGATAAGACGGAGGGGCCGTGCACGTGCTTGACGTTCCTTGGCATCGAGATCGATTCAGTGGCGGGTGAATGTAGGCTGCCCAAGGACAAGGTTGCCAAGATGTTGGCGGCTGTACGGGCCATGGTTGCAATGCAGACATGTTCGCTGCGGGAACTGCAATCGCTCCTTGGCCTCCTTAACTTTACGGGGAGAGTGATCCCGTTGGGGAAGGTGTTTAGCAAGCGACTAGAGCGGTGTTTGGGCGGAGGTAGGGCTCCGGCATCGCGTACTCGCATCACGAGGGACCTCGTGGCGGATTTGCAGGTCTGGGAGAGGTTTCTCCAGGACTTTAACGGCGTCTGCATGTGGCGAAGGGAGCCGATATCTAACCACGCTGCAGGAGCATCCGGGTATGGGGCTTACTTTGAAGGGGCTTGGAGTGCGGAGCCCTGGCCGACCGAATGGGCGACCAGAGGGCTTACACGCAATCTTTGCCTTCTGGAATTGTTTCCTATACTGGTTGCGGTGGAATTGTGGGGTCACCTGTTTAGTAACAGGGCTGTGATTTTCTGGACGGATAATCTCAGCGTGGTGTTTGCGGTTAACAGGCTTTCTGCTTCATCGCCTGTGGTCGTACATTATTTGCGACACCTGGTGTTGAGATGTCTGCAACTGAACATTGACTTTAGGGCACGGCATGTGCCAGGGGTGCAGAATATAGTTGCGGATGCACTGTCGCGCTTCCAGTGGGGGGCATTTAGGGCTGCGGCGCCAGCCGCGGCTCCTAATGGTCTTTCTTGCCCTCTCTTTTTGTGGCAGATGGCGAAGGACTACAGCAACTGATCCCGGTGTTGCAGGCTTCGTTAGCACCCAGCACATGGTCGGCATACGTGAGGTACTGGAGTTAATGGGTAGGTTTTTGCGACCTTCGTGAGTTTCCCTCTTGCGAGGGTGAACAAGGGTTTTTGTTGCACTGGCTGGCGGAGCTGAGAGGTAAGCGAGCTACAAAGGGGGCGGTGGTAGCAAGACTATCCGCGGTGGCTTTTTTCTGCAGGCTATACGCCTTTAAAGACGAGTCGCGATCCTTTCTCATTAAGCAGCTGTTGAGGGGCTGGGGCCGTCTGGAAGTTCCACGACGAGACGCAAGGGAGCCCATTACGGCAGAACGGCTAGTAAGATTACTGGACGTGCTGCCAGAGATATGTTCCTCACCTTTTGAGGCTCGCCTCTTCGGGGCGGCCTTTGGCTTGGCGTTTCACGGCGCATTAAGGGTGGGTGAGTTGGTACCGCGAGCCAGAATGGCGGCCACAGGGGGGGTCATGCACAGCCATGTTCGGTTGGTGGAGGACTCCGTGCTATTGTTCATTCCCAGGTCCAAGACGGACCAGGAGGGCCGGGGAGCTTGGCTTTCACTGCCGGGGCAGCAGGGTGTTGCCGGTTGCCCCATGCGGCTAGTGTCATCTTACCTGGGTGTACGGCCAGGAGGCTCCTCCAGGTTTTTGATACATGCTAATGGAGACCCGCTGACTAGATACCAGTTTGGGAAGGTATTGGATAAGGCAGTGCAAAAGGCTGGCTTTGACGGGTCTCGGATTGCTCCACACTCCTTTAGGGTGGGGGCAGCGACGACAGCAGCAGAGCTGGGTTGGTCCTCGGATCGGATCCGCTCATTGGGGCGGTGGAGGTCGCAGCGGTATAAATCTTACGTTAGGCCGCTGTATGTTTGAGATCGGGGATCAAGGGTCATGCATGCAAGAGTTGGGGGGCTTGCGGGGGTGATACCAGAAGGTTATGGGCCAAGGTTGTGGACCTGGTCTACTGCAAGCGGGCTAACTCTTGTTTCCTTTGTTTCAGAAACACGTCCAGGTCCTGTACGGGTGTGGATCGTCGGCCATTCATATGTGCACTGGGCCGCAATTAGAGCTGCAGCCATGCCAGGAGGACAGCAGCTAGGAATTGAATCGTCCAGGGCTGTGTTACGTTGGCTAGGGCGCAGAGGCTTGTCTTGGTCAGATCTGCCTGCATCGCTCCAGACCGCAGCGAAAAGGTGGGAGAAACCTCACATTTTGATAATTCATGCTGGCGGCAATGATGTGGGGGCCATTCCCACATTGGATCTAATCCGGGCAATGCAGTCAGACCTGAGGCAGTTCAAACTCTGGTTTCCAGGTGTGAGAATCGGGTGGTCGAATGTGATCCCTAGGTTGAGATGGAGGCACATGGTGTGTCATAAGGCAGCTTTCCAGGTCAGGAAAAAGATCAATAGGGACCTGAGGAAGCAGGTAGTCGAACTCGAGGGTTTTGTGGTAGAGCACGGGAACATCTCGGCAGCCCATAAGGGTTTGTATAGGCAGGATGGGGTTCATTTAGAACCGGCAGGAGTAGATTTGTTCTTGCAGAACATCAGGCAGGAGTTACTCCTAAGAGTATAGGGTGGCAGCAAGAGTCAGGACCATTATATGCAGGTCAGTCTCTTGTGGCGGGTGGTCAGGATCATGGCTGCAGATTGGAAGGAGGTTTGAGTAATGGCCATTGCGGTCAGGGTGACGTCACAGGCTTGGTATGCTTGGGCGTGCTCGGGCTGATTATTGTTAGGCCGGAAAACCCCTAATTATGAAAGCTGCGTGAGTATCTCCGCCTTGTGGTCTGCAGCGGTGTCCCTTGGCCATTTTCTAGAAGGGGTTATTCATAGTTAGATGTAGGCCCCGATTGCCGCCACCCGTGGATAAGTTAACTGCCAGTTCCACGGCTGGTACCAATAAATGCGACCCACGGGTCTTACACCCACAGAACTGTGTTGTGTTGTTATTTATTAGTTGTTAAGTTATATTAAGTGTTAAGTTAAGTTAAGTTAAGTTATAAGCAGACACTCAGGAGATGTAGGGCATTTAATCCCTTAAGAAAGTGCAGGGCAAAATAGCCCGGAGCGTAGCTAAGGGTTAAGGCCTGGAGGAGTGAGTGCTGCTGTGTGTGTGTATTAGTTACAATGTTGCATTATGTTGGGAGGGGTTTACTAACCTTATAAGAAGGATGTACAGGGATTCTACTTCCTCTTTGTTCCTGTGGACTCCCAGAAGAATTTTCCCCACCCTCCCAGCCCTGTTATGCACTGTTGTTGAATTTGTTATGCACTGTTGTTTTGTCTTGTCATCCACCTGGATGGATTTGTTATGCATTACGGATTGGCACTTGTAATGCATTATTGATTCGATGATAGGCATTACTAATTGGCACTGGTAATGCTCTATTGATTCAGTCAAAGAAATAACAGGCGGCAATCGGTCTGTCATTAGGTCTCTAATTGAGACTAGGTGTCCGAGGCAGGAAGAGGGTTACTCGAACTACTTCCCTAAGACCAAGGACGGTAATTTTGAACTCCCCAGTTATTGACATGCTGTTCGTCAAGTCAAGGCTGGACCTACAGGTTTGGAGTTAATAATGCTTGCACCCTACTCTGGCGGGTGGTCAGGATCACGGCTGCAGATTGGAAGGAGGTTTGAGTAATGGCCATTGCGGTCAGGGTGACGTCACAGGCTTGGTATGCTTGGGCGTGCTCGGGCTGATTATTGTTAGGCCGGAAAACCCCTAATTATGAAAGCTGCGTGAGTATCTCCGCCTTGTGGTCTGCAGCGGTGTCCCTTGGCCATTTTCTAGAAGGGGTTATTCATAGTTAGATGTAGGTCCCGATTGCCGCCACCCGTGGATAAGTTAACTGCCAGTTCCACGGCTGGTACCAATAAATGCGACCCACGGGTCTTACACCCACAGAACTGTGTTGTGTTGTTATTTATTAGTTGTTAAGTTATATTAAGTGTTAAGTTAAGTTAAGTTAAGTTATAAGCAGACACTCAGGAGATGTAGGGCATTTAATCCCTTATGGCATATTTTGTTGGCTAAGAAAACAAAAAATCATTAGATGTTTGTGTGGAGTTATAATATAAATTAATTATTAGGACAGTATTAAAGGGACAATATACACTCATTTTCATATAACTGCATGTAATAGACACTACTATAAAGAATAAGATGTACAGATACTGATATAAAAATCCAGTATAAAACTGTTTAAAAACTTACTTAGAAGCTCTCAGTTTAGCTCTGTTGGAAAGGTAGTGGGAAAGCCCAATGCAAGTGGCAAATAAGACACTCCCCCCCTTCTTTTGCATATGAAAAGACCCTTTACACAAACAGGAGCAAGCTGGAGTAGGTAGCTGACAGTATTCACATAAAACTTTGGGGCTTGGTTAGGAGTCTGAAAATCAGAGCAATGTTATTTAAAAATAAGGAAAACTATTCATTTAAAAAAAAACAAAAAAAAAAACTTTATGGGCTATATAAATAGATCATCTACAAAACATTTATGCAAAGAAAAAATTAGTGTATAATGTCTCTTTAATTAGTTAGGATTTAGACAGTAATGTGTTAAATCTCCTTCAAGAGCATTTACATTCATAGATATATACAGTTGTTCATGCCAATCAAAGCACTAATTAGACCTTTAGTTAGAAACACTTATTTTATCTTTCTATTATTTCATGTCATTGAACTACACATGAGTAGAGTTAAAATAGAATTATCTATATGTTATGTCCACACATATTTGATAGTTATGGTTATTGTTTAATCTTTTAGGTAACCCAGGTTAAATGTTGTCCTAGGTTACAAGATAATTGCGGCATAATATACCTATAATTAAGGAAAGAATTTCCACTAACAGTTTTCATCCTCCCTCTTTTGAGTTGAATCATACCATTTTGTTTACTGGTCACCCACCAGATGATAGGCCTAGATGGAGGACTGTGAAAATATATATATATATATATATATAATACAAAAGATTTTATTTGAATATTGCATAATTCTCAATAAATATTACATTTAATGATAACATTAGAATGTACAAACGAATGTGTTAAAATTTGCTTAATTTTTCAAATGTTTCAAAATATTCGTCCATCCCTAATTCTAATGTATTTCTATTGTCTAATTTGCTACACTCTCTCGGTATCATTGGTTAAAAAAAGCATACTTAGGTAGGCACGGAATCAGCAATTCACTACTGGGAGACAGCTGCTGATTGATGGCTGCACATATATGCCTCTTATCATTGGTTCATTCAATGGGGCCGAATTATCAAGGGCCAAATGGCCCCTGATGCCCCTGTTTCCATGAGCGCCTTCAGGCTCGCCGGAAACAGCTATTAAGAAGCAGCAGTCTTAAGACTGCTGCTCCTTTACTGGTCCACCTGCTCTGAGCGGCGGACAGTGATTTACCCAATCGAATATGACTAGGTTGATTGACACCCCCTGCTAGCTGCCGATTGGCAACAAATCTGCAGGGGGCGGCATTGCACAAGCAGTTCACCAGAACTGCTTGTGCAATAATAAATGCCGACAGCATATGCTGTCGGCATTCAGCTATGTCTGTCAGACATGATCCGCTGAATTTGCTTAATTCATTTGGCAACAAAGGATGCCAAATGAATTAAGCAAATTTGATAAAGAAGCAAACTGAAAGTTGATTAAAATCATGGGGTCGATCCGATAAAAATCGTTGCCCGCAAAAGCTGGCAATGCCAATATTTGCGCGGGTTTGGTATCCTATATACGGCGTAACCTAGAAGTTACGCGCGTATATTTCTGCCGTCGCCCGTAGTTTTTTGGGCCATAGGCAGGTATACCAAACCAGCGCAGTTTGGTATCCAATATACAGCGTAAGGACTTACATGGCGAAAATGGAGAAATCTTACTCCATTTTCACCTCGCCACAAAAAGCAGCTGTAAGAAGACTTACGCTGAGTATTGGAGCCCCGTAACTCCCTAAACTGGCTGCTAAATAAACCTAACACCTAACGCATGCGCAATGTCTATCTCCCTGTCAACCGCGATCCCCCACCGCAATCCCTAATAAAGTATTTAACCCCTAAACCGCCGCCATCTACATAAACTAACCCCCTACTGTGAGCCCCTAAAACCGCCACCATTTAACTGATCTATCCCCTAATGTGAACCCCTAAAACCGCCACCATCTAACAGATCTATCCCCTAATGTGAACCCCTAAAACCGCCACCATCTAACTGATCTATCCCCTAATGTGAACCCCTTACACCGCCGCCATCTACCTTATCTATCCCCTAATATGACCCCTTACACCGCCGCCACCTATATAAAAATTATTAACCCCATAATCTAATCCCCCTATACCGCCGCCAGCTATATTAATATTATTAACCCCTAATCTAATCCCCCTAAAATAATTATCTCTATTACCAGCCCTTAAAAGGGCCTTTTGCTGGGCTTTGCCCCAAAGTAAACAGCTCTTTTGCCCTATAACCTGCCCTCCCTACACCGCCGCCACCTATATTAATGGTATTAACCCCTAATGTAAGCCCCTTACACCGCCGCCATCTATATTAAAATTATTAACCCCTAATTTAATCTACCTACCCCACCGCCAGCTATATTATCTATATTAACCCAAAGTATATTATAGTTAATATAGTTATTACATTATATATATTAACTATATTAACCCTAATTATATTAGGGTTAATATAATTAATATAGTTACTATAGTATTTATATGAACTATATTAACTATATATAACCCTAACACCCCTAACTAAATTCTTATTAAATAAATCTAATTCATATTATAAACTAAAATATTCCTATTTAAATCTAAATACTTACCTATAAAATAAACCCTAAGATAGCTACAATATAATTAATAATTACATTGTAGCTATGTTAGGGTTTATATTTATTTTACAGGTAAATTGTTAATTACTTTAACTAGGTATAATAGCTATTAAATAGTTATTAACTATTTAATAGCTACCTAGTTAAAATAATTACCCAATTACCTGTAAAATAAATCCTAACCTAAGTTACAAATACACCTACACTATCAATAAATTAAATAAACTACAAATATCTATCTAAAAATACAATTAAATAAACTAAACTAAATTACAAAAACAAACACTAAATTACAAAAAATAAAAAAAAGATTACAAGATTTTTAAGCTAATTACACCTATTCTAAGCCCCCTAATAAAATAATAAAGCCCCCCAAAATAAAAAAATTTCCCTACCCTATTCTAAATTAAAAAAAGTTCAAAGCTCTTTTACCTTACCAGCCCTTAAAAGGGCTTTTTGCGGGGCATGCCCCAAAGAAAACTGCTTTTTTGCCTGAAAAAAAAACACAATACCACCCCCCAACATTACAACCCACCCCCCACATACCCCTAATCTAACCCAAACCCCCCTTAAATAAACCTAACACTACCCCCCTGAAGATCTCCCTACCTTATCTTCACTACGCCGGGCCGAACTCCTCATCCGATCCAGGTGATGTCTATCCAAGCGGTAAAGAAGAAATCTTCATCCCGGTGATGTTTTTATCCAAGCGGCAGCAAAGTCTTCTTCCATCGGGCAGCATCTTCCATCAAGCGGCATCTTGAATCTTCTCTCCACTGATCGGAACAGCCAATAGAATGCAAGCTCAATCTGATTGGCTGATTGGTTCAGCGAATTGGATTGAACTTAAATTTGATTGGCTGATTCAATCAGCCAATCAGATTTTTCTACCTTAATTCCGATTGGCTGATAGAATCCTATCAGCCAATCGGAATTCAACGGACGCCGTCTTGGATGACGTCATTTAAAGGTAACTCATTCGTCGTTCAGTCGTCGGCCGGGATGGATGCTCCGCGTTGGTGGAGAGAAGATTCAAGATGCCGCTTGATGGAAGATGCTGCCCGATGGAAGAAGACTTTGCTGCCGCTTGGATAAAAACATTGCCGGGATGAAGATTTCTTCCTTACCGCTTGGATAGACATCACCCGGATCGGATGAGGAGTTCGGCCCGGCGTGGTGAAGATAAGGTAGGGAGATCTTCAGGGGGGTAGTGTTAGGTTTATATAAGGGGGGTTTGGGTTAGATTAGGGGTATGTGGGTGGTGGGTTGTAATGTTGGGGGGTGGTATTGTGTTTTTTTTTCAGGCAAAAGAGCAGTTTTCTTTGGGGCATGCACCCACAAAAGGCCCTTTTAAGGGCTGGTAAGGTAAAAGAGCTTTGAACTTTTTTTAATTTAGAATAGGGTAGGGACATTTTTTTATTTTGGGGGGATTTATTATTTTATTAGGGGGCTTAGAATAGGTGTAATTAGCTTAAAAATCTTGTAATTTTTTTTATTTTTTGTAATTTAGTGTTTTGTTTTTTTTTGTAATTTAGTTTAGTTTGTTTAATTGTATTTTTAGATAGATATTTGTAGTTTATTTCATTTATTGATAGTGTAGGTATATTTGTAACTTAGGTTAGGATTTACTTTACAGGTAATTGGGTAATTATTTTAACTAGGTATCTATTAAATAGTTCATAACTATTTAATAGCTATTATACCTAGTTAAAATAATTAACAATTTACCTTTAAAATAAATATAAACCCTAACATAGCTACAATGTAATTATTAATTATATTGTAGCTATCTTAGGGTTTATTTTATAGGTAAGTATTTAGATTTAAATAGGAATATTTTAATTAATAATATTAATATTAGATTTATTTTAATAAGAGTTTAGTTAGGATGTTAGAGTTAGATAGGGTTATTATACTTAATATATATATATAATATAATAACGATATTAAATATATTAACCCTAATATAATTAGGGTTAATATAGTTAATATATATAATATAATAACGATATTAACTATATTAACCCAAATATAATTAGGGTTAATATAGTTAATATATATAATATAATAACTATATTAACTATATTAACCCTAATATAATTAGGGTTAATATAGTTAATCTAGCTGGCGGCGGTGTAGGGGGATTAGATTAGGGGTTAATACATTTATCATAGGTGGCCGCGGTGTAGGGGGATGAAGATTGTAGGCAAAAGAGCAGTTTACTTTGTGACAAAGCCCCGCCAAAAGCCCTTTTAAGGGCTGGCAAAAGAGCTGAATTCTTTGGGGCATGCCCCGCAAAAAGCCCTTTTAAGGGCTGGCAAAAGAGCTGTTACTTTGGGGCAATGCCACACAAAAAGCCCTTTTCAGGGCTATTTGTAGGGTTAGACTTAGGTTTAGTGGTAGGGATAGTTTAGTATTTTAGGGGTTAAATAATTTAATATATATGGCGGCGGGGTAGGGGGATTAGATTAGGGGTTAATAATTTTAAAATAGATAGCGGCGGGGTAGGGGCTCACTTTAGGGGGTAGGTAAGGTAGATGGCGGCGGTGTTAGGGGCTCACTTTAGGGGGTTATAGATTTAATATAGCTGGCGGCGGTGTTAGGGGCTCACTTTAGGGGGTTATAGATTTAATATAGCTGGCGGCGGTTTAGGGGTTAATAACTTTATTAGGTAGCGGCGGGCTCCAGGAGTGGCGATTTAGGGGTTAATAACTTTATTAGATAGCGGTGGGCTCCGGGAGCGGTGGTTTAGGGGTTAATACATATTTTATTGTTAGGATAGTGAGGGGGGATTGCGGATAGAGGGTTAGACGTGTCGGGCTATGTTTAGGAGGCGTGTTAGACAGTGCGGGTGATTTAGACTTAGAGGTTTTGTAGGCGCCGGCAGTTTCTAAACGTGGCGTAAGTCACTGGCGACGCCAGAAATTTGTACTTGCGCAGATTTCTGGACATCGCTGGTTTATCCGACTTACGGCACTTTAGCATCTGACGGCTCCGTATATATGGGATAGCTCGAGTTGCGAGCTGAAACTGCGGGCGACACGGGTTCCTTCGCTTGCGCCGCAAACTACGCCGTTTATCGGATCGCGCCCCATATGCTCTAGCTACAGGTCAAATTTTGGGCTTCATGTGCCTTTAAATAATCTAGAAACTGATCAAAGCAGGACCTAAAAAATAAATCATTACCTGAATATGTGCAAGTTATAGGAGAGCAGAGAGAAAGGGGACTAGAGTGTGCAGCAAATGCCTGTGTGGAATATAACAGTGTTCTGCACTTTCATTTCTAACAGGAACTGAAAAGCTCACATTCCAATTTCAGAATGGAATTACAGGAAAGGGGACAGAATAAATAATGAAAGTATATTGCAGTTTGTTTTATATATATATATATATATATATATATATATATATATATATATATATATATATATATATATATATATATATATATATATATATATATATATATATGATGTATAATTTTATATTACCATCTCAAAGTGTTTAATGTTCCTTTAAGGGTGAGTGATTTGTGCATTAAACTTCCTATAGATAAGGGCAAGTAGTGTAAGGTCATTCAATAATGCATATGAATAATTTAAGCTTAGAAATCAGAAAAATATGTACTGACTCTATGGGCCTTTTTGTTTTTAAAATCTCTGTTTCTGATTGATCAATCTGATAAACATCCACAATTGCTTTAAAACTGAGTAAGAAGGTCCTGTCAGAACCTGTTGCTGCTGGGCAGAAGAGGCTGAAGACATTTGAAACAGATTTAATGTTACAAATGTCTGTCTTATTAGCATGTTTTAAACTTTTAAATTATTTTTAGCATTAAAGGGACATACATACAGGTATACCCCGCTCATACAGCTGGTTAGGGACCGGAGCCCCGCTGTAAAGTGAAAACCGCCTTAAAGTGAAACAAGGCAGTTTTAGCTTTTTATTCACTTGCCAGTGTGTTTTAAAGACTTTAAAAAATGTTTGAACTAACATATATTAGCGGTGCAATAGTGCTACGTTTAGTTTAACACTAGCACAGCACAGTATTCAATAAATACTGTACCTGTAAAATAGTGACAATTACTGTAGTAAAATTTGCCAGACTATAGCACTGAGACACAGATTGCACTGTAATGCTGTAAACAGAGTGAACTAAGCAGAACAAAATGGGGCCAGTCACTTTTCTCGCAATCTCACGGTGATTACAGCACTGTTTCAAAATCCTTGGAGGCTGAACTTCAGCTCCACAGAGCGCTGTAAAGTGAAGTGCTGTAAAGTGAGGTATACCTGTATATACTGATGTAGATGACCTTCCTAGGCCAAAATGTGCTAATATGTAGCCTCAAATATGATAAGGTGAATATTTAACCCTTAAGACATTGATGGAACAATAGTAACAAAAGTAACCAATATAAAGCAAGGAAAGTTCCAGAGAGAGTATTAAACCATTGGATTAAAACAAAGTTAATAAATTCATTGAATTAGGAGGGGCTAAAACTAACCCCAAAGGACAAAATATATTAGTGTTGCCAATGGTTGATCAAATTATATTCAGAGTTAAAACCCCTTGATACACGTGTATTTAATCTAAAGATCCAATACTTTTTTTGGGTTAAGATCTTGGTCTTATCCCCCCCTCTCTTTGGAAGTATAGCCTTGTCGATGGCTTGCCATATAAAAGAATCAATCCTGTCATTGGCTTACCTGATGTGTTCAGCTAGCTCCCAGTATTGCAACGCTGCTCCTTTAACAAAGGGTACCAAGACAATGAAGCACATTTGGTAATAGAAGTAAATTTGATATTTATTTAGGACTATATGCCTATCTGAACTGTGAAAGAAAAAATGGGTTTCATGACCAATTAATAGCATATAATGCTGAGTCAGCCAGGCCCCAGTAAGGGTTATGGTCTAAGAATAAATTGCAGTGGTTTCAACATGGAGTTAAAGGGACATTAAAGGTACATGAAACCCAAAAAATTTCTTTCATGATTCAGATAGAGAATACAATTTTAAGAAACTTTCTAATGTACTTCTATTATTTAATCTGTTTCATTCTCTTGGTATAATTTTTTGAAGGAGTAGCAATGCACCACTAGTTTCTAACTTAAAGGGACATAATACATATGCTAAATCACTTGAAACTGATGCAGTATAACTGTAAAAAGCTGACAGGAAAATATCACCTGAGCATCTCTATGTAAAAAAGGAAGATATTTTAACTCACAATCTCCTCAGCTCAGCAGAGTAAGTTCTGTGTAAAAAGTTATACTCAACTGCTCCCAGCTGCAGGTAAAAAAATTAAAAAAATGAAGAAATGAACAGCAGCCAATCAGCATCAGCAGTGCTGAGGTCATGAACTTTTACTGTGATCTCATGAGATTTGACTTGACTCTCATGAGATTTCATTGTAAACTTCCTTTACCTGATTGGTAAAATAAGATGAGAGTGCACGATGCTCATCCCTTCAGATGTCCCAGGACAGACACACTAAAATGCTGCTTAGAAATCCTTTACAATGGGAGGTGGCTACTGAGGAACTTTTGAGGTAAAATATCTTTCTGTTTTACATAGAGATGTTCAGGTGATATTTTCTAGTCAGCTTTTTACAGCTATGCTGCATCACTTTCAAGTGTTTAAACATTTGGGTATTATGGCCTATTAACACATGGGTGAGCCAATCACATTCAATATATATATGCTGCCACCAATCAACTACTAGAACCTAGTTTCTCTGCTGCTCGTGAACTTGCCTAGATAAACCTTTCAGCAAATGATAACAAGAGACGGAAGCAAATTAAATAATAGAAGTAAATTGGAAAGTTGTTTAAAATTGTATTCTCTATCTGAATCATGAAAGAACATTTTTGGGTTTCATGTCCCTTTAAGGTCAAAATTGAAATGGATATGTATAAATTACATATTTGGATAAAACCATATTTACAAAATGCTAATATTAGCAAAATTGCTTCTCGTAAAGGTTATCACGGTTTTAGTATTAGCATTTTTCTCTGCACATGCATGGGAAGCATAGCTAAATATGCTCAGTGCACCAGCATTTTATAAACTGCAGCTTCATCGGATAGTCAGATAGTCAGATCGTTTTAGCCCCTCCTAATTCAAGTCAGTATCATGTCAGAAATTATGCAAATTGAGTCATTACCAAATGATATAAGCACCTTAGAATCTCTGAGCAAGTTCTGTGTTAATAATGCTGGTGCACAGCGCAACAGCTATAGCTTTTACTAGAAACATTTTTGCCAATACGTGTACAGGTGGCCCTCGTTTTACAACGGTTCAATTTACACCGTTTCAGAATAACAACCTTTTTTCCAGTCATGTGACTGCTATTGAAAAGCATTGAGAAGCAGTGCATTTATTAAAATAGCCAGTAGGTAGAGCTGTCCGCTTGTGTTGCAGCAAAGCCAAGCAAGCTTAAATTAATCAGTTTAACCAGACCTGAGCTATCGAGCAGATTTCAAAGGAACAAGATCTTCCTGTCTATAAATCAGTCCAGTTTGGAATGCATAGAAAGAACTGTTTGCAGAAAAATGCAAGTGAAGTCTGTGTTGTTATTATTATTTTATTAGGTCTATAATGCTGTTTAGCAAATGTTTTTGTTCATTTAACTTAGTCTAATTATATATTCTGTGTTGTGTGATTATTTTATTACGTTTATAATGCTGTTTAGCATTTAAAGTCTTCATTTCAAAGCTTTAAAAATAATGTATTAGGTGTTACTTATGACAATTTTGAGAGGGGCCTGGAACCTATCTCCCTCACTTCCCATTGACTTACATTATAAACTGGGTTTCAATTTACAATGGTTTCGATTTACAACCATTCCTTCTGGAACCTAACCCTGGCGTAAACTGAGGGCTACCTGTATATTGCAAAATTACTTCTATTTAAAACTGAAATGCATCTGTGTGCATTCCAATTATGGCTGAAATGTCCCTTTTAGAATAACTATAGTGGGGAAGGCTGAGTATTTATTGCAGAGTTTCATTTAGGGCTACTGAGTAGTAATATATATATATATATATATATATATATATATATATATATATATATATATATATATATATATATATATATATATATATATACTAGTGTTATAGAGGTTAGGGTCAAAAACTGCTTGAAATATGGACATAGCAATAGCATGCAACCTAAGAAGTCACTATTAGGGTTATTTTGTCATGATGCTGTAATATACTCCAATCACTTGAATGTCATCTGTTTCAAATGCTCTTTAGTGACTTTATTTTTATTTACAATGTCACTGGAGATTGTTACAGAAGTTTCAATAGATCACATGTGTTCAAACTTTTGCTTATTAACTGGAAAATAAATATTTGTATTTATGAAAATCACTCATATTCTACATGAGCCTCAATTACTTAGGAGGATAATGAATTCAGGAGCATGAGGGTCATGTAAACCACATCAAATGCTGTTTAAAAATACACAGTCCTAGTTCCTGTGTTCATGAGAGCTATTATTATGCAGCAATGTAAGTTTATTCAGAGAAATGTGATGTATTTTTGCATCTATCTTAGTATGAGTAATTTTGATCTGTCTTTATGATGCAATAACCACTTCAAAGACAATTTAAGTGTGTTATTTAACCCATTAATGACCGGACCATTTTTCAATTTTCTTACCCTTAATGACAATGGCTATTTTTACATTTCTGCTGTGTTTGTGTTTAGCTGTAATTTTCCTCTTACTCATTTACTGTACCCACACATATTATATACCGTTTTTCTCGCAATTAAATGGACTTTCTAAAGATACCATTATTTTCATCATGTCTTATAATTTACTACAAAAAAATAATAAAATATGAGGAAAAAATGGAAAAAAAACACACTTTTTCTAACTTTGACCCCCAAAATCTGTTACACATCTACAATCACCAAAAAACACCCATGCTAAATAGTTTCTAAATTTTGTCCTGAGTTTAGAAATACCCAATGTTTACATGTTCTTAGCTTTTTTTGCAAGTTATAGGGCCATAAATATAATTGCGGCCATATTGGGTACTGGCAGCTGTCTGCCAGTACCCAATTTGCCCAAAAACAAAAGTATTTTTTGCTCTTTTGCTTTTTTTTGGGGTTTTCTGTAGTGTAGCAGCCCCCCACAATACCCCTACCCCCCTCCCCCTCCCAGATCCTTTTATATTATTTAAAAAAAATATATTTTTCCCCCCCTCTTCCCTCCTCATTGGTGTCAGTGGCCAGCAAATGCGTGCGCACGCGCGCACACGCGCACACGCGCCCCCCGCACGCTCCCGGCACCCGGCGTGCACATTGCACTTCTAGGAACCGGATGCCGGGTAGCGATGGGCCGCCCACCCGCCTCCCTGTTGCGCTCCCACCCACCAACGAACCGGCACCATCGCTACCGGTGCAGAGAGGGCCACAGAGTGGCCCTCTCTGCATCGGAGTCTTCTAAAAAGGTATTGCAGGATGCCTCCATATGGAGGCATCACTGCAATACCCTGAGAGCTGCTGGAAGCGATTGCGATCGCTTCCAGCACTCTCTTAGACAACTGACGTACCAGGTACGTCCATTGTCATTAACTGCTTGTTAATGCATGACGTACCTGGTACGTCAGTTGTCATTAAGGGGTTAAAGGTTAAGACACAGATTAAAGTCCCCACATCTCCTCCATTAAAAACACAAAATATTTGCTAATAATCTTATTTCATAGGTGCTTGTAGCGGCTGCAAATATTGAAAACAATGTAGAACTGAAAATGGTTATTTGTTATCAAACACAGCTTCACAGAGCGGTTTAGAGTACATGTGTGCGTTTGTATATTTGTATGTGTGTGTATATTCATTCATTTTATATAAATGTGCTGTGAAAAAATATGCTTACAGCACTGTTAAAGGAACACTCAAGTCAAAAATAAACTTTTATGATTCAGATAGAGCATGCTATATTAAACAACTTCCAGTTTACTTCCATTAAGAAAACGTGCACTGTCTTTTTATATTTACACTTTTTGAGTCACCAGCTCCTACTGAGCATGTGCATGAATTCACAGAATATATATATATGCCTTTGTGATTGGCTAATGGCTATCACATGATACAGGGGCAGTGGAAATAGACAACTTTAAAAATTGTCAGAAAAAATCTACTACTTATTTGAAGTTCAGACTAAGTGCTATTGCATTGTCTTTTTATCATGCATGTGTTTATTATGCAAATCTGCTGTATTTACTGGTTCTTGGGAAATGGGAATGTTAAAGGGATATGAAAGTCAAAAATTTTCAATGTGATTCAGACAGAACATACAATTAAATAAAAAAAAAAAGTTTCGAATTTACTTCTGTTATCGAATATGCTTTGTCCCCTTGATACCGAGGTAGGTGTCTGGAGCATAACATGTCAGGAAATAAAACTGCCATCTAGTGCTCTTGCAAATGGATAACACTCTTGGGAAACTGTTGCCATATTGTGCTCCAAACAGGCTGCTGAGGTTTTGTTCCTTCTTTTCAACAAAAGATACCAAGAGGAAATATGTTTAAATTTACATGCTCTATCATGAAAGAAAAATGTTGGGTTTCATGTCCCTTTAAATGTTTTCTTATCATTTAATATCCCTCTTGCACAACCAAATATTTTTGAATAAGATTATTGACATCACATAATAATATGTGACAAACTAATAGCATCCCAAACACACCATTGGACACCATGCATAACATTATTAATGACATGGCACTAGGTCCAATATATACAGTGCTTAAAGGGGCAGTATACACCAATTTTCATTTAACTGCATGTAATAGACACCACTATAAATAATAATATGCACAGATACTGATTTAAAAAATCCAGCATAAAACATTTTATAAAAACTTTCTTAGAAGCTCCCAATTTAGCCTGGGACACCCACTGAAAGAGGCTGAGAGCAGAACACCCCTTCCCCTCTCCCATGCATATGAAAAAGATCCAATTATACAAACAGAAGCAGTCTGAAGTTTGTATACATCAGTATGCATCTAAGACTTTAGGGCTTGGTTAGGAGTCTGAAAATCAGCACAATTTAAAAATAAGCAAAACTATTTATTTTTTTAAAAAACATACCCAGGTGGGCTATATAAATGGATCATCTACAAAACAGTGATGCAAAGAAAAATCTAGTCTACAATGTGCCTTTGTGTTTACTTTGTTTATGTAATTTTCCTTCAGAAGCTATACAATGGGACCAAAACCAAGTGACCACAACTATAGCTTTTTTTCTAGCACTGTTTCAGCAGGCATGTTCTAAAAATATGTTGGGTTGTTTTAATGGATAACACTTGAGAATCATGAAGTCACAAGAGAGTGAGGGGATATTTCCTGCTGATCAGATTGTAGGAACTGGGCCCAGCTATTGTGCCAGGAATGTATTTATCGGTATAGGAAACAGTGCTCCTTTAGTAAAAGAAAATATGTTAAAAGTAAGCATAAAAAGAAACAGATTTTGTTAAAAAAATAAAAAAAACAGAAAACATACAGTATTATTTTCTTGTAAAATGAGCCCTTAGAAATTCTCAGTGTAGACACTGCCTGTAGGAATATAAGGGTACTGCCATGCTAGAGCTTAAAGGGACATGAAACCCAAACAATTTTCTAATTTACTTCTTTTATAAATTTTGCTTAATTCTCTTGGTATCCTTAATTGAAGGTGCTGCAAATGCACTACTTGGAACTAGCTGATGAGTATATGTGCAGTCACCAATCAGCAGCTGACTCCTGAGCCTACCTAGTTATGCTTTTCCACAAAAGGATTCCAAGAGAACAAAGCAGATTAGATCAAAGAAGTACATTTACAATTGTATGATCTATCTGAATCATGAAGGACATTTTTTTAATGTTTTAAGTCCTTCTGTCCTGTCACATGATTTTTCAGCAACAGTCCTCTACTGAGCATGGGCAAGAAACTAACTTCTTGTTGCTAGTACATTTGTATCTTATGAAGCAGCTAAAGTTAAGCATAAGTATTTTTGCTTTTTTTATGTTTGTTTTTTCTTTAAAGGGTTATTCCAGCCAAAATTGAAATCCACATGGATGAATTTCAGTTTTAAATAAAGTTGTTTTTTTTTAACCCCTTAGTGACCGAGGACGTGCAGGGTACGTCTGAAAAAAAAAAGGCAGTTAACGCCTGACGACGTACCCTGCACGTCCTCGGCTAAAGTGAGTGCTGGAAGCGATCAAGATCGCTTCCAGGCACTATTACAGTACTGCAGGGATGCCTCGATGTCTGGGCATCCCTGCAGTGCTGTTACGGAGTGCCGGGACCGGATTGATCACTCCCCCTTGAGTGATCACTTCCGGTTTTGCTCCACGTGGAGCCCGGCAGTGCAGCAGAGCATCGGAAGCGATCGGACACGCTTCCGATGCTCTGCTAGTGTGCTAAGTGCCTCGGTGGGTCGAGGCACTTAGTTAGTATATAAATTTGATTAAAAATTGGGGGTAAAAAATAAAATATTAAATAAAAAAGCCCCCACATATAGCCCCCCCCTCCCCCATGAGGCTTCCAAAATGGCGATGCCCAGTGCATCATGGGGCCTCTGGGGGTGTCCCTAGCCTGTCTCACCATAGGGGCAAGCTAGGGTCACCCAATCTGAGCCTTCTTACAAAAAAAAAAAAATAATAATAAAATCTCCCATTTGTCTGATCAGGTCAATATTTGTAAATATTGACTCTGATCAGTGTGGATCTCCCTCCCTCTCCTCACTTGCTATTTTGTTGGAGAGAGAGAGAGACCTGTATTTTAGCAGAGAGAGATTTATTTCTTTTATTTGTTAAAAAATTTAAAATCCAAAGGCTCTTTTCAGAGCCATTAACCCCTAGCTTGCCAGTGATCACTATAAATCACTGGCAGTAGCACAGCTGCACTTTTTTTTGCTGTCTGTGCATTTTTTTAGGGGTTAATTTTTGTTGTTGTATTTTTATTAAAAAACTTAAAGGCTCCTTTCAGAGCCATTTAGCTAATTTAATTTAATTTAAAGACTATTTAACCCCTAGCTTGCCAGTGATCGCTATACATCACTGGCATTAGCATAGCTGTACTTTTTTGCTGTCTGTGCATTTTTTAGGGGTTAATTTTTGTTGTTGTAATTTTTTAAAAACCCAAACGCTCCTTTCAGAGCCATTTAGCTAATTTAATTTAATTTAAATAGTATTTAACCCCTAGCTTGCCAGTGATCGCTATAAATCACTGGCATTAGCATAGCTGTACTTTTTTGCTGTCTGTGCATTTTTTTAGGGGTTAATTTTTGTTGTTGTAATTTTTTTAAAAACCCAAAGGCTCCTTTCAGAGCCATTTAGCTAATTTAATTTAATTTAAAGAGTATTTAACCCCTAGCTTGCCAGTGATCGCTATAAATCACTGGCATTAGCATAGCTGTACTTTTTTTAAAAAAAACCCAAAGGCCATTTAGTTAATTTAATTTAATTTAAAGAGTATTTAACCCCTAGCTTGCCAGTGATCGCTATAAATCACTGGCATTAGCATAGCTGTACTTTTTTAAAAAAAAAACAAAGGCCATTTAATTAATTAATTAATTTTGGTTTTCTGTGACAGATACAATAATGTCAAAGAAAACATATAGTGCTGAGGAGGCATATGCCATCCTTGCGTCAGAGTCAGATGCCTCTATGTCTGACTCAGACCCCAATTTTGACCCTGCCTTATGCTCAGATACATCATTAGATGCAGTCTCAACTGATAGTGATGTATCTGTGGCTGCTAGCCCCCCTGCCAGCCCCCCTGCTAGCCCCCCTGCCAGCCCCCCTGCTAGAAGGAGGCGTGTTGCTGCCATTGCCGCTGAAGAGTGGGTAACGCCTCATCTCCAGAGGCCAGATATCCCACCCTTCACAGCAAATGCTGGCATAAATATAGATGTGGCAGGTTTTAGCCCCCAACAGTTTCTGGAGGTGTTTCTGGGTGATGGTGTATTGGGGAACATTGTCGCCCAAACTAATTTATATGCCCATCAGTACCGTGCTGCAAAGCCTGAAACATATTTGGCAAAGCAGCAATGGGCCCCCATCAATGTGCCAGAATTTACAAAATTCTGGGCATTGACTATGCTGATGGGCATCATAAAGAAACCCTCCGTTCGCTCCTACTGGAGCAGTAGCCCCATCTGCTCTACCCCCATTTTCTCCCAGAGTATGTCGAGGCAGAGATATGAAATGATTCTTCATTTCATGCACTTCAGCGACAACAGCCTGTGCCCCCCTAGGGAGCATCCCCAATTTGACAGGCTGTATAAAATCCGCCCCCTGATTACCCACTTTTCTGCCAGGTTTGCAGAGGCTTATACACCTGGAAGGAATATATGCGTTGATGAATCCCTGATGAAGTATAAGGGAAGGCTGGGATTCAAGCAGTATATTCCTTCCAAGCGCTCCAGGTATGGGGTAAAGGTGTATAAGCTCTGTGAGAGCGAGACTGGGTATACTCAGGCCTTCCGGGTGTATGAGGGAAAGGATAGCCACCTTGACCCTCCAGGTTGCCCAGAACATATGGGAACCACTGGCAAGATTGTCTGGGACCTGATATTACCCCTAATGAACAAAGGGTATCCCTTGTACTTAGACAATTTTTATACAAGTGTCCTTTTGTTCAAGCTACTGTATTGCTTTGATACAGTAGCTTGCGGTACTATTAAAAAGAACCGCAAAGGTTTCCCAGGACAACTTGTACACACCCGGCTACGAAGGGGGGAGACCTCTGCTCTGCGCCAAGAGGAGCTGTTGGCACTGAAGTACAGAGACAAGAAGGATGTATACCTTCTTACCACCATCCACACAGAGAGGACGGTGGCGGTCTCTGTACGTGGCAGAGCTGAGATCATAAGGAAGCCAGTGTGCATCAAGTCTTATAACCGACATATGGGTGGGGTTGATCTGGCAGATCAGCTGCTGCAGCCCTACCTAATTATGCGGAAGACAAGGGCCTGGTACAAAAAGGTTGCAATTTACCTAATGCAGATTGCAACCCACAACGCTTTTTTGTTGTTCAAAAAAGCAAACCCCGGAATGAAACAGACTTTTTTACAATTTCAGCTCCAGATCATTTCGGGGATTTTGTACCATGATGCACCTGCTCCCCGGGCGGTGATGGGAGAGAGCAGAGTTGGGGCTACTCATTTTATTTTTAAAATCCCCCCTACTGCCGCAAAGCAGAGACCACAAAAAAAATGCAGAGTCTGTACCAAGAGGGGGCAGAGAAGGGACACTGTATATCACTGTCCTGATTGCCCTGGACAGCCTGGACTCTGCATTGGGGACTGCTTCAAGCGGTACCATACAATGGTCAATTTTTAAAAAATAAATACATTTGCTGTAATTTTTTTTTGTTATGTTTACTGTTAAATTTTTTGTTGTTATTTTTTTACTTTTAATGTGCCAGATTTTTACATTTCACTAATATATTTTTTTTTCTAAAATGGGGCTGTTCTTTTTTTTTTTTTTTACAAAACCCCCTGTCAAACCTATGCATGGGGGACATAGGTGTTCTCAAGGTGCCTTGCAGAAAACAACCTGTAGTATTTTTTTTGCACTAACTTACAACAGTCTCTCCTAAATCATAGTCAAAAAGCAATGTGTGTGTAAAAATGAAAATTGAAAAATTGCCACCATACACTTTCTCCAATTTTTTTGGCTAAAAAGCCATCAAAGCACACCATATACAATACCTTGGGGTGTCAACATTTCAAAAATATGCACATTCATGGCAATAAATAAAAGTGGGGTTTACAATAGGCCCCAAACTAAAGATAGGCCTATCAGAAGAAATACTCTCACTTAATAACTAAAATCACAAGTCATAAAATTGTAACATAACCTTCCCAAAATCCTGGCAAACCTATGCATGGGGGACATAGCTGTACTCAGGGTGCCTAGCAGAAAACAACCTGAAGTATTTTTTTGCACTAACTTACAACAGTCTCTCCTAAATCATAGTCAAAAAGCAATGTGTGTGTAAAAATGAAAATTGAAAAAATGCCACCATACACTTTCTCCAATTTTTTTAGCTAAAACAGTTACTTCAAATGCATCAAAGCACACCATATACAATACCTTGGGGTGTCAACATTTCAAAAATATGCACATTCATGGAAACAAATAAATTGGGGTATGTTAAAATACCCCCAAAAAGACAATAGGCAAAGAAAATATGTTAAATGTGAAAAAAAAATCACAAACGCATGTTGGACATTTGGCATTACACCCCCCGAACAAGCCAAGAAACTTATGCATAGGTGGTATCACTGTACTCAGGAGATGTTGGTGAACACATATTGGGGTCTTCTTTGGCAGTAACACATAACAGGAGCTGAGAATTCATGTCTAAAGTACAATGTGTGTGAAAAATAACACACAAAAAATGACTGCCTAATAGTTTGACAAAGAATTAGTGCATGGAAAGTGTTAAAATACCAGCATTTGAAATACCCTAGGGTGTCTACTTTTCAGAAATATATGGTTTGATGGGGGTAAATTACATTGGCCGGCTTCAGAAATGTCCTACATAGGACATGGGTGCATGGGATGTGAAAATTCCAAGTTGAAAAACTGGAATGCGCCCCCTAAAAATAAGGCCTTTTAGCCCCCAGAGAACCCAACACACCTATACATGGGTGGTATCACTGTACTCAGGAGATGTTGTTGAATACATATTGAGGGTTTTTTTGGCAGTAACACATAACAGGGACTGAGAATATATGCCTAAAGTACAACGTGTGTGAAAAATAACACAAAAAAAATGACTACCCAAAAGTTTGACAAAGACTAGTGGTTGAAATAGTGCATGGAAAGTGTTAAAATACCAGCATTTGAAATACCCTAGGGTGTCTACTTTTCAAAAATATATGGTTTGATGGGGGTAATTTACATTGCCCGGCTTCAGAAATGTCCCAAATAGGACATGGGTGCATGATGACAGATATGAAAATTCCAAGTTGAAAAACTGGAATGCGCCCCCTAAAAATAAGGCCTTTTAGCCCCCAGAGAACCCAACACACCTATACATGGGTGGTATCACTGTACTCAGGAGATGTTGTTGAATACATATTGAGGTTTTTTTTGGCAGTAACACATAACAGGGACTGAGAATATATGCCTAAAGTACAATGTGTGTGAAAAATAATGCAAAAAAATGACTACCTAAAAGTTTGACAAAGACTAGTGGTTGAATTAGTGCATGGAAAGTGTTAAAATACCAGCATTTGAAATACCCTAGGGTGTCTACTTTTCAAAAATATATGGTTTGATGGGGGTAATATACATTGGCCGGCTTCAGAAATGTCCCAAATAGGACATGGGTGCATGATGACAGATGTGAAAATTCCAAGTTGAAAAACTGGAATGCGCCCCCTAAAATTAAGGCCTTTTAGCCCCCAGAGAACCCGACACACCTATACATGGGTGGTATCACTGTACTCAGGAGATGTTGTTGAATACATATTGAGTTTTTTTTTGGCAGTAACACATAACAGGGACTGAGAATATATGCCTAAAGTACAATGTGTGTGAAAAATAATGCAAAAAAATGACTACCTAAAAGTTTGACAAAGACTAGTGGTTGAATTAGTGCATGGAAAGTGTTAAAATACCAGCATTTGAAATACCCTAGGGTGTCTACTTTTCAAAAATATATGGTTTGATGGGGGTAATTTACATTGGCCGGCTTCAGAAATGTCCCAAATAGGACATGGGTGCATGATGACAGATGTGAAAATTCCAAGTTGAAAAACTGGAATGCGCCCCCTAAAATTAAGGCCTTTTAGCCCCCAGAGAACCTAACACACCTATACATGGGTGGTATCACTGTACTCAGGAGATGTTGTTGAATACATATTGAGGTTTTTTTTTGGCAGTAACACATAACAGGGACTGAGAATATATGCCTAAAGTACAATGTGTGTGAAAAATAATGCAAAAAAATGACTACCTAAAAGTTTGACAAAGACTAGTGGTTGAATTAGTGCATGGAAAGTGTTAAAATACCAGCATTTGAAATACCCTAGGGTGTCTACTTTTCAAAAATATATGGTTTGATGGGGGTAATTTACATTGGCCGGCTTCAGAAATGTCCCAAATAGGACATGGGTGCATGATGACAGATGTGAAAATTCCAAGTTGAAAAACTGGAATGTGCCCCCTAAAATTAAGGCCTTTTAGCCCCCAGAGAACCCGACACACCTATACATGGGTGGTATCACTGTACTCAGGAGATGTTGTTGAATACATATTGAGGTTTTTTTTTGGCAGTAACACATAACAGGGACTGAGAATATATGCCTAAAGTACAATGTGTGTGAAAAATAATGCAAAAAAATGACTACCTAAAAGTTTGACAAAGACTAGTGGTTGAATTAGTGCATGGAAAGTGTTAAAATACCAGCATTTGAAATACCCTAGGGTGTCTACTTTTCAAAAATATATGGTTTTATGGGGGTAATTTACATTGGCCGGCTTCAGAAATGTCCCAAATAGGACATGGGTGCATGATGACAGATGTGAAAATTCCAAGTTGAAAAACTGGAATGCGCCCCCTAAAATTAAGGCCTTTTAGCCCCCAGAGAACCCGACACACCTATACATGGGTGGTATCACTGTACTCAGGAGATGTTGTTGAATACATATTGAGGTTTTTTTGGCAGTAACACATAACAGGGACTGAGAATATATGCCTAAAGTACAATGTGTGTGAAAAATAATGCAAAAAAATGACTACCTAAAAGTTTGACAAAGACTAGTGGTTGAATTAGTGCATGGAAAGTGTTAAAATACCAGCATTTGAAATACCCTAGGGTGTCTACTTTTCAAAAATATATGGTTTTATGGGGGTAATTTACATTGGCCGGCTTCAGAAATGTCCCAAATAGGACATGGGTGCATGATGACAGATGTGAAAATTCCAAGTTGAAAAACTGGAATGCGCCCTCTAAAATTAAGGCCTTTTAGCCCCCAGAGAACCCGACACACCTATACATGGGTGGTATCACTGTACTCAGGAGATGTTGTTGAATACATATTGAGGTTTTTTTTGGCAGTAACACATAACAGGGACTGAGAATATATGCCTAAAGTACAATGTGTGTGAAAAATAATGCAAAAAAAATGAATACCTAAAAGTTTGACAAAGACTAGTGGTTGAATTAGTGCATGGAAAGTGTTAAAATACCAGCATTTGAAATACCCTAGGGTGTCTACTTTTCAAAAATATATGGTTTGATGGGGGTAATTTACATTGGCCGGCTTCAGAAATGTCCCAAATAGGACATGGGTGCATGATGACAGATATGAAAATTCCAAGTTGAAAAACTGGAATGCGCCCCCTAAAATTAAGGCCTTTTAGCCCCCAGAGAACCCGACACACCTATACATGGGTGGTATCACTGTACTCAGAAGTTGTTGTTGAACACATATTGAGGTGTTTTTGGTCAGTAACATATAACAGGAACTGAGAATCCATGCCTAAAGTACAATGCGTGTGAAAAATAACACACCAAAATGACTACCCAAAAGTTTGACAAAGACTGGTGGTTGAATTAGTGCATGCAAAGTGTTAAAATACCAGCATTTGAAATACCCTAGGGTGTCTACTTTTTAAAAATATATGGTTTGATGGGGGTAATTTGCATTGTCCGGCTTCAGAAATGTCCCAAATAGGACATGGGTGCATGACGACAGATGTGAAAATTCTCTCTCTCTCTCTCTCTCTCTCTCTCTCTCTCTCTCTCTCTCTGTCTCTCTCTCTCTCTCTCTCTCTCTCTCTCTCTCTCTCTCTCTCTCTCTCTCTCTCTCTCTCTCTCTCTCTCTCTCCGCATGACGGCTTCAGACAAACTCTTGTCTTTTATTATATAGGATGATGAAAATAATGGTATCTTTAGAAAGTCCATTTAATGGCGAGAAAAACGGTATATAATATGTGTGGGTACAGTAAATGAGTAAGAGGAAAATTACAGCTAAACACAAACACCGCAGAAATGTAAAAATAGCCTTGGTCCCAAACGGACAGAAAATGGAAAAGTGCTGCGGTCATTAAGGGGTTAATATACATGTATTAGAAAACATGCTTCTTATAAAAGCAATAGCTGTTTCTAACGTGTACTTAAGTATGCTCCATGCACCAGCATTTTAAACACAACACTTGCTCAGAAAGCCTAAGGTGCTTGCATCATCTGGTAATGTTTCAGTTTGTTAATTGCTGGCATGATACAATCCCCACTGGTGCTTTGAGCAGCTGCAGTATTTAAAATGCTGGTGCGCTTAGAAAATCTAGCTATGCTTCACATGCACGTCCAGAGAAAAAATGTTAACATTAAAACAATGATAACTTTCACTAGAGGCATTTTTGTTTATACTTGTATATTGCAAATATGTTTCTATTTATAAGTGTAATTAATCTATGAGCACTTAAATATTGACTGTAATGTCATTTTAACACCACTTCTAATAGGCAATTCAATATGATGACTACCAATGTAAAGAACAATCATAATGATAGCAAGAATAAGATTATTATTTAAAAAACAAAACAATACTTTTCAGTGGTAGTGCATAGTTTTGTTTTTAGGAAGAGGTGGACGGACTTGTGCTTTCTTTACCACCTCTTCTAATAGGCAGTTCAAGGAAATGGCTACTACAGTAAATAATAAGGGTATCAAGAATAAGAAAATCATAATAAAAAAATAGACAATAATTGTAGTGCATACTTTGTATTTTCTTTCAAAAGAGGTGGTATTTAAACATAAGAAGTTTTTACTTTTTTTTTTTAACCTGTCACATGATTTTTGCAGCAAATGTCCTTTACTGAGCATGGGCAAAAAACTGACTGGAGCTAGTGCACATGTCTCCTAGCTCCTTCTTTGCCTTCCTGTAGAAATCACAGCTCCCTTGGGGGCTGTGACAAGAAGTAAGGGACCCTGCACAAATTAATTTAAAAAATAAATAAAAGTAAAATCCTTTTAAAATGATGAATGACATATATCGCAATGATTTCTATTAAGTATAACCCACTGCTTAGTGCTTTTTATTACAACAATGAAACATACTGTTTTATTTCCCTTTAAAAATAATATAAACAGGTTAGCATGGGGTTTTCAATCAGATTATAATTAATTTGAAAAATCACTGCACATTGTATAGGTTTTCTAATTAATTTAAATTGGAGCCAATGGTAAGGTTCCAGATAAAAGACAGTTGGAAAAATTAAAAGGACCAGCATGTCAGAACATTCATACACACTACAATTTAACAGTCATACATTGGACATTTGGGAATTAAGTTTACAGATGACACCAGATTTAGATAGTCATGTGGGGAATGCAGAGTGATAAAGGGATGATTTGTACATTTTGGGGAGGATCAGCTGCGGGTCTCCTTGTAGAGGCTATTGTTGCTATTACTTGAATTGCAACTTTTTCAGGCGTCACTGAACTCCAAATAAAAATAATGTACAGTAGATAAATTAATCAATTAAAAACAAGGCATAGGGATTGAAACTGAAATACGGTATCCATTTTTTAGTTATAATTTTTCCGTTAGAAGTGAGCTTAGTCTGAGAGAAGCTAAACACATGCACAGACTGGGAGCATGCTGGTAACGGTAATATTGCACTGATTGATCAGTTGCCTTAAAGTAGGGATGGGGAACCTTGGCACTCCTGATGTTTCAGAACGACATTACCCATGATGCTTGGGCACTATGAAGTCCATTTGAGCATCTTGGGAAATGTAGTTCTGAAACATCTGGAGGGCCAAGGTTCCCCATCCCTGCCTTAAAGGGACACAGAACCCTAAATTTTTATGATTTCGATAGAGCATACAATTTCAAAAAAGTTTACAATGTATTTCTGTTATGAAATCTGCTTCTTTCTTGATATGCTTTGTTGAAAGAGCAGCATGCACTACTGGGAAGTAGCTTAACATACTGGGTGAGGCAAAGATAAGAAACATATATGTTAAGAAGCATTGCCAATATGCCAGGGATTTCAGAAGTATGGTGAGCACCTGCAATTTGTGACCTCCTAATTGCTAAAAACCAATTACAAAGCCATACTGTATTTGTCTATTATTTCTGAACAAAAGGGATCCCAGAGAAGCTTTGACAACCATTTGTTTTATGACTGCACAAGTGGTATGTAAATAATTAGAATAATAAAGAGAAACCCAAAATTTCTGAAAAAGTTAACGATTTGTTTAATATAAAGAATAGACGGAATACAAATCCCCCCCCTTCCAAAATATATCATATGAAAAAAATTATAATCCATAAGCTCATACTGCCTTAACAACTTCCTATTAGTCCCATATGTAATACTGGATCAATTCTTTTGTCCATTCAATATGTGCTCTTCTGTAAGTCTACCATAAAAAAATGTGTCAATAAATCAAGTTGTGGGGGGTAACCAAATAAATTATGATATTGGAAACTGCATCCCAAAGTGTACGTTGCAGCAAGAGTGTGTTTCTTACCAGTCTGTTCATAAACAGTAAATCTGTCACTTTAGCTTTTTGAAGAAAGATAAATAATTATACTTTATCAATCACTTGGAGATCCAACTGTTTGTAACTCAAACTGGGCGGTATTAGTAAAATCACATGTCACTGTAACTTTATGCGCACATGCTGCTTCTGCATAGTGATTGAACGCATGATTGACAGTTATCATAGGCCGGGCCTGTGCAAGGAGAGAGTAGATATATATATATATATTTCTGGCAGTGAGGCCGGAAAAATAAAGCAGCCCGCCAGTGCATGAGCAGTCTGCACACACAGCCACACTGCCAAATTGCCTTACTAGTGGCAATACCTCCTTAAATTGCTAAAGGCCATCCCCAGCTGCTGCAGCCCATTGGGAAATCTCACAATGTTCCAGTAGTCCAGTCCGGCCCTGTCTGAGATATGCCTCAATTGCTACTGCAGTTAAAGGGACAGACTAGTCAAAATTAAACGTTCATGATTCAGATAGTACATGCAATTTTACATTTTCCAATTTACTTTTATCATCAAATTTGTTTTGCTCTCTTGGTATTCTGTGTTGTGTGTATATATATATATATATCTTTAGCATGAAAGAAAAAGTTGTGGTTGCATGTCCCTTTAAGTGAGACTAAGCAGAACAAGGCAGCAATTGCAGTCAAAAAGCTGGTTATAACACTGGATATGGTTCCTGTTTCCTTTGAGAATAGGAACTGATACAATTGGGTGTTCTGTAGTGACCCCTAGCAAATCACTGGAATTACCTTTGTTAATGGGGTCAAAATGGCACATAAGAGCCATCGTATCAGGCTGACCAAAACTATTAGTTAGAACTACAAATATCTGTTGAACTAAAAATATTGTAAATGCATAAAAAAAACGGCAAAAATATGTTTCTTATTTTTTTTTTTCTGTGCCAGGGTGCCCAATAATTTAAAGCTTTGCCAGGCAACTTTGGCAGTGAGTGGGTTAGGAGAGGACACATGAAAGTTTCCAATTTGAGTAATGAGAGCAGTGTGATAGGACTTGCTCTGGGATTCCCTTTAATCTGCAGGTAATAGGAGAGATCTTACCAGCGCCTTCCCATCTCGCTGCAACATTTATGAACATGGCCAATGAATCATTGAACATTTCTCGTTCAAAGGTCACTTAATTGGCATTTGGGTTTATCTAGCTGAGAGGAAATATCATGTTGGTGTACCAGAGGGTTTAATCTTTATTTACATTGCTAAGATAGCCGAACTTAACTCATTGTTAACTGTGACACTTTGCTTTGTGCTAATATCACCGACACATAGACATAATCAGAACAAGACACATTGGGTTAAATGGGCATTCGTGTCATTTTCTTTATATTCTATTTATAAAAAGATTCTATTAAAATGTGCCACTTTTTTACAGTTATTTCTGTCCTAACTAAAATTTATTTTTTGTGTGTTTGTTTTTTTATTTTAAGATGCATATTAAAAAAGGTTGAGGTTAAAGGGATATTAAACCAAAATTTTTACTTCCATGATTCAGATAGAGCATGCAATTTTAAGCATAACTTTCTAATTTACTCCAATTATCAATTTTTCTTTGTTCTCTTGGTATCTTTATTTGAAAAGCAGGAATTTAAGATTAGGAGCTGGCCCATTTTTGGTTCAGAACCTGGGTAGCGCTTGCTGGTTGGTGGCTACATTTTTGGTGGCTACATGGATTTTCAGACTTGCTATACAAAAAAGGATATTTCTTGTGGGTCTGACAATGCTTTTAACAATGGGGCTTTTAGAAGACCTGAATATGAATGACATGTCTTATCTTACTATTTAAAATAAAAATATTTTTAAAATAAAAAATATATATTGACAAAAATGTACATATAACAAGTTTATTGTACAAATTACCAATAGCTCTTTCTATTTTTTATTTTTAGACCAGTATGATTGTTTTATGAAGTTTTGACTAACTTTAGGCAGAGACTATACTGCCTAAAGAAGCGAGGTGGGAACTTTTTTAGTCTCTAAAAGAATAAGATTTATTGGCACTACATCACAAAGGGCCATTCAAAATGATAAAAGTATAAAAACACAGGTTCCTCTAGGCTGGGCACTAGAAGGAAGAATAGGTAAGGATAATGCCAAAGAACAAATACAGCTCTAAAGTCATGATTCTAGCCCAGCCTTCTCCATATTTGGTTGTTGGAAGTGAAAAAAAAACAGATGAAGACATTTCTCTCTACACTTATAGCTTTGTATTTTATTACAAGAGTACTTTACACACACTTCTCTATTTACTTGTGCATTTAGTTTTAACAGCTATCAAACTTTGCCAGAGTCTAGTCCCTCCCCCAAGGTCCCTGATAGGCATAAAAGCCCATATTTTAATCATGATTAAGATTTGCCTCATATTCAGAGCATTTTATTGATATTTAATAGCACTTACTTCCGATTGTATGCTCTGCATGTCTGTCCCTCTCCCACCACAACAAAATAATGCAGCTAATATTATGGGTGTGCACTTGCTCTTATATATAGAACACAACACTTTTGATGATATTTTCCCTTACTATTAGATGATTTTTGCTTCCATGCTGATATCCAATAAGCCAGCAAAAACACTTGTGCATACATTTTCAAACATCTGATGTAGGAAATTCACATGTTCTGGAATTTATAACTGAGGTATATCAAGTGGTCTAACATTTTCAAACAAAGGAGTTTTACAAGGAGTGGGATAATATTTTTAATGTTAAGGAAAAATGTTTTCTTCAGTATACACAAGAGAAGAACCATTGAATGATACTTTTGAACATAATAGAACATGCCAGTCCATACCACTAACTGGGTTTTGTTTAGAGGATATCAGGAAAAAACTGGAAAATATTAAGGTAAATAAAACTCCAGGCCCAGATGGAATACACCCAAGGGTGTTGAGGGAACTTAGCACTGTTATAGACAAACCTTTACTCTTAATTTTTCAAGACTCATTATCCTCAGGCATGGTACCCCAGGATTGGCGTAAAGCTGATGTGGTGCCACTCTTCAAAAAGGGAAGCAGGGATGATCCAGGAAGCTATAGACCAGTTAGTCTGACATCAATAGTGGGGAAGATATTTGAAGGGATTATAAGGGATTATATTGATGAGCATATTCGTGTAAACAAGATTATGAGTTCTAATCAGCATGGCTTTAGGAGAAATAGATCATGTCAAACTAATCTGATTAGATTCTACGAGGAAGTAAGTCAAAATATAGATAAAGGGGAATCAGTGGATGTGATATACTTAGATTTTGCAAAGGCATTTGATACAGTGCCACATGAGAGATTAATGCACAAAATTAAGGGACTGGGAATAGCTGAAAATGTTAGCTCATGGATAAATAACTGGATAAAAGATAGGGAGCAACGAGTAGTAGTAAATGGATCATACTCAGATTGGACAAAGGTAATCAGTGGCGTCCCCCAGGGATCAGTACTGGGCCCTGTTCTTTTTAATATTTTTATAAATGACTTGGAGCAAGGATTAAATAGCGACATCTCTATTTTTGCAGATGATACTAAGTTAAGTAAGGTCATAAGGTCAGAGCAGGACGAACTGTCTTTACAAAGGGATTTGCTAAAATTAGAACTATGGGCAAGTGAATGGAAAATGAGATTTAATACGGAAAAATGCAAGGTTCTACATTTTGGAAGTAAAAATAAGCAGGCTACGTATTTTTTAAATGGGACAAGACTTAGCCAAACACAGGAGGAAAGGGATTTGGGAGTAGTAATAGATAACAAGCTAAAGATGGGTGCACAATGCAGGGCAGCGGCTTCAAAGGCTAATAAGATACTAGCATGTATTAAAAGAGGTATTGATTCAAGGGAGGAAAGCATAATTCTGTCATTATATAAAGCCCTGGTAAGACCTCACCTTGAGTTTGGAGTGCAGTTCTGGGGACCAATTGCTAAAAAAGATATTGCAGAACTAGAAAAAGTTCAGAGAAGGGCCACAAAGCTAATAAGGGGATTGGAGAAATTAACCTATGAGGAGAGGCTAGCCAAACTGGGTCTGTTTTCTTTAGAAAAAAGGCGCTTGAGAGGTGACATGATTACTTTATATAAATATATTCAAGGCCCATATACAGAGATGGCAGAAGCTCTGTTTATTCCAAGAAAATTGTTTCTGACAAGAGGTCATAATTTAAGGTTGGAGGAAAGGAGATTTAATCTCCTGCAACGGAAACGTTTTTTCACTGTGAGAGCAATAAAATTGTGGAACTCATTACCAAAGGAGGTAGTGAATGCCAATACCATAGATACATTTAAAAATAGTCTGGATAAGTTTCTGTATACTAACAAAATTCATGGATATGATTGCTAGTATTAAATGGGTCACATTTTAATGGGGTTATTTAAGCTTAACTGGAGCTTTTTGTAAGTATTTTAGATTTGTATAGGTTGAACTCGATGGACTTCAGTCTTTTTTTCAACCTTATCTACTATGTTACTATGTTACTATGTAAAATTAATACTTTGGACTGCAAAATTGGAAAGATTTTGAAACACCCCAATTATTTATTAATGTGTAAATTTCTTATTGTGAGTCATGAATCAACAGATCTGTCTTACTCTAAGAATGCCATTAAAGGAACAGTCTAGTCAAAATTAAACTTTCCTTATTCATATAGGGCATTCAATTTTAAACATCTTCCCAGTTGACTTTTATCATCAGATTAGCTTTGTTCTCTTGGTATTCTTTATTGAAAGCTAAACCTAGGTAGGCTAATTTACTAATTTCTAAGCCTTGAAGGTCGATACTTATCTTAATGTATTTGGACTGTTTTTTTTACATGTGCCATATAGATAGATTGTGCTCACTCCTATGGATTTGCCTAGGAGTCAGCTCTGATAAATGCAAGTCTGTCAAAAGATTTGAAATAGGGGTGCAGTCTGCAGAGGCTTAGATACAAGGTAATCACAAAGATAAAAAAAGTATATTAATATAACAGTGTTGGTTATGCAAAATTGGGGAACTGGTAATAAAAGGATTTTCTATCTTTAAACTCTAAACAATAAAAATTCTGGAGTAGACTGTTCCTTTAAAGGGATACTCCAGACAAAATTGGAAACCACAAGGTTGCATTTCGGTATTGAACAGAAGAAATTTTGTAATATACATGCATTAGCAAAAATGCTTCTAATAAAAGCTACAGCTGTTTCAAAAGTGTATTTAAGTATGCACCGTGCACCAGCATTTTAAACACAGCACTTGCTCAAAGAGCCTAAGGTGCTTGAACCATCTGGTAATGACTCAATTTGTTAATTGCTGACATGATACAAGCCCCAGTGATGATCTGAGCAGCTGCATTATTTAAAATGTGGGCGCAGTGACAATATCTAGCTATGATTCACATGCACGTGCAGAGAAAAATGTTAACACTAAAACAGTGATAACTTTTACTAGAAGAATTTTTATACTAATACATGAATATTGCAAATATGTTTCTATTCAAAGATGTGATCCATCTATGTGCATTTAAATTTTGACTGGAATGTCCCTTTAATGTAACTGGTCAAAACAAGGAGTCCATACTGATTTTTTATATTTTAAGTGATGATGTTTCAGGCATTGGATTAACAAATGGAACTATCTTTTGTTAAAATTTTGAATATGGGGGGGCGAACCCGGTTGAGGTATTGGATTAGGGTTCATTGGATCATCTGGGTCTCCTCTACTGACAATGTTCAAAGTGAGTCAGCATAGAAGTAATGTTAGGTGCTACATAGAGAGCAGGGAGGACTGTCTTTTGACAACATACCACCTGGTAAGAGGGCAAAGTCATCATTTAAATATCATCATCATTGCATAAACTTGCACTTTTGATTGTTGATCTTTAAATGACATCTAAACCTCAGATTATTTTGGAATGTACTAATGAGGTTTTGCTGTTGACTCATACAAAGAACGTTGGGACCAATGCTAATGTTATTTATTACTTGATTAAGGACCACTAAATACAATAAAATTGAATAATTGACAAACACATAACAAAAAGTCATTGTGATAGTACTAACTTTAAATTTGAAATGAGCAGTACATATTTTCAAAATTAATTTTTATCCCTTCCCTTGTATCACGTGACAGACATCAGCCAATCACAAAATGCACATACGTACAGTATATGCTGTGCACTTTTGCACATGCTCAGTTGGAGCTGGAGCCTCAGAAATTGTGCATATAAACAGAAGGTGCATGTTTTAATAATGGTAGTATGTTGGAAATTTTTTTAATTGCATGCTTTATCTGAATCCTGAAACTTTAATTCTGACTTTAGTAGCCCTTTAAGTGTATTGTATTGTAAAATAAACTCTCCACTAAAACACACCAAGCAGAGGAGGGGTGGAAGTGGAGGAGGTCCTGTGCAGGAGATAATACAGCCACAAGGTATAAACCCACACTATACCGCTGACACCGGAGAACAGATCCTCACACTAACCATAGCATTGAAACTAGCTATACAAACATCCATCAGTAGACTACCACACTGAGAGGCCTCCTAAAGCTGAGATTCAGGGGCGAACTGTTGCAGAGTGGGACATAAAGGGCTACTAACCTCAACTTGCTGCCTACCAAAGATGACTTTAACACTTTCATGACCCAAGTAAGCAAAGTTTTAAAAGACGGCCTAGCTGAGGTCAAGAGGGACATTAATGCTTGAGGCCACAAACTGGAAGATCAAGCAGAAGAAGCTGCAAAATCATCAGATGATATGGCTCTAGCATTACAGCAACAGAACACCACTATATTACAGCTACAGTCTCAAATGGAGGATCTGAACAATAGAGGACGCCGTCAAAACTTGAGAATTTGGGGGGTCCCTGAAAAAATCCTTCCACGACAGATTTCATCTTATTTACAGAACCTATTTAAATTTTTGCTGGGGATGGAAAAGGAGGACACCATTCCTCTTGATAGGGCACACCATGCATTGAGAGCCAGACCTCCCCCATCAGCCCCTCCTAGAGACATTATACTATGCTGCCAGAAATTTGCAGACAAGGAAAAAATCTCCTATAAAATTCGGCAAAGATTCCTTGCAGATCTTCACTGACCTCAGCCTGTTAACATTAGCAAAGAGGAAAGAAGCAAGGTACCTTAACCTACACCTAACAGACATGGAGATCCCCTATAGGTGGGGTTTCTCCTTTGCTATTAAAGTCATGAAGGATGAAAAAACCTTTACATATAAAGACCAAGAGGATTTGGAACAATTTTGCAATCAACTAGGCATCCCACAACCATCACTGCCTTCGATACAAGACCTCACAGCTGGCAAACCAGCACAGAAGAATATCCCAAAGTCAACACAGCATTCAGAATGGGCAACAGTACCAAAAAGAAGAAAAAATGCAACAAACACAGCACAGCCTGCAGCTAGAGCAGACTTAGACCCGACATGAGAGCCCTCCCTAGGGAATGCATAGGAAGGTAATCCGGACAAGACTGGTATGAAGGAGGGTATGTTGCATCCATAGATGTTGCATCCATAGACTTATGCTTAGTTTTATACAGAAGTGACTTTGGTTCTTTGTGGCTCCCCGGTGGCCACCCCCCCCCCACTCCCCATATCCTTTTATGATAACCTCTCATATCATCAAGAGTGGTATGGCATATTAGTTGCCTTACACCGCCCTCTCCCTTTTCCATTGGTAATCACCAATCTTACCCCCCCTCCCATGATGTTTGTTAATCACGCAGTATGTTTTTTCAATAGTTATTGTTGGTTGTTTTACTGTTGTTTTTTGATTGTCTGTTATTCTATTGCTTATGATACTGTGCTCGCTCACTCTAACCTTACAGGGAAGACTTCAGACTGCTCTTCAATTGCACCTGCTTGCTTTTGCTCTCCCCCTTTTGCCTTACACTCACAGGGAAAACCTGATATCCAGTCAAATAGGGGACTGCTCAAGGTAAAAACATAAATTGTGATATCAACTACATATACAAATGGCTAACCCATTAGTTAATATAGTGTCACAGAACGCAAAGGGCCTCAATTCCCCCACAAAGAGAGCGGTGGCCCTCCGTAACTTAGCTAAATACAAAGACTCTATCATATTCCTCCAGGAGACTCACTTCGTGAAAGACGCAGAACCAAAATTCACTTCCAAAGATTTCCCAATAGGCTTCTACAGCTCAGACAGAGTATGCACCCTTTTCCACAAACACATCCACTTTCATCTCCTCAAAAAAGCATCGGATAGTGAAGGCCGAATATTGATTCTGACGGGGCTGCTGTTCCATAGGCCGGTGACTTTAGTCAATTTATATGCTCCCAACAGCAATAAGGGGAAATTATTTAAGAATTTGCAAAAGTTAGTATCAGAGCATAGGAAGGGAATACATATTTTAGGAGGGGACTTGAACATTATACTAGATCCAGTTTTAGATGCATCCTCAAGTAGACCCACTTTACACACTAGACCGCCTAATGTGGCACTCAAATGCCTAGAACATTTGGGACTGATAGACACTTGGAGAGTGCGGCACCCGACGCAACGTAATTACACGTTCTTCTCGCATCCCTGGTCGGTATATACCAGAATTGATTATGTTCTGATAGATAGAAATCATCTCTCATTACTCAAAGACTCTAACTTACAGCCGACTCCTTGGTCGGATCACTCGAAGACAATTACTCACCTAAATTGGCCAAATCTCCCTTTTGTCCCATTTGTGCGTAGGATGGATGACTCACTGCTGCATCATCCACACACATTGGAGGCTATAATGAAATCATAAAAAGAATATTTTTTTATCAATGCGAAACCGGAGACCCTCCAAAGCACGGTCTGGGAGGCTCAAAAGGTTGTCATTAGGGGTGAATGTAACAAGCACACAGCACATAGAAAAAGGACGTACAACCAGACAGTAGATGCCTTGTCCACACAATTAAGCCGTTTAGAACTGAGTCACAAAAATTTGCCAAAAGACAATACACTGCTTACCCGAATCACAGGGATCAGACAAGAACTTAACCAGATCTTGACGAAAGAAGCGCAAAGACATGCACTGAGTATAAAAAAAATGTACTTTTATGAAGGTAATAGAGCAGGGACAATATTGGCAAGGGCGTTAAAGGCCCAAACACAAAAATCGCAAATCCACAAATTAACGACCACAGACAACAGGGACATCCTTGATAGCGGGGAGATTGCAGATCATTTTAGAGACTATTATGCTAAATTATACAACATAGGGTCAAACGACTCTCTTGAACATTTAACCCGCATGAGGGAATACATTAGCAAGGCTGATTTACCTACACTTCAACCAACTGAACAATATAGGAGAGCGCTATTAGATACCTGTAAGGGATCTTAGCTAATGAGATATAGTAAATAAAGAGTTAGATAATGGGGCATATGTATCAAGCTCCATATGGAGCTTGATGCCCCGTGTTTCTGGCAAGCCTGCAGGCTCGCCAGAAACAGCAGTTATGAAGCAGCGGTCACAAAGACCGCTGCTCCATAACCTGTCCGCCTGCTCTGAGCAGGCAGACACACATCGCCGGAAATCAACCCGATCGAGTACGATTGGGTTGATTGACACCCCCCTGCTGGCGGCTGATTGGCCGCGAGTCTGCAGGGGGCGGCTTGCACCAGCAGCTCTTGTGAGCTGCTGGTGCAATGCTGAATACGGCGAGCGTATTGCTCACCGTATTCAGCGAGGTCTGTCGGACCTGATCCGCAATGTCAGATCAGGTCCGACAGACCTTCATAACTAGAGGCCAATGTGTTAAATATAATGTGTTTACTGAAACAAAATAAAATAGCAAATATATATCGCTAAAATCAGAGAATAAATGTTGCAACAAAATTTTATACAAATATACAATAAAAACGTTACAAATTGAAAAACAATAACCGGTTATTGCATTCAGTAAGACATTGTGATTATTATTGACTCAAGAAAATAATATAAGGTACAGTGTAACTTATTTAGTAACTGTATACTGGCAGAAATAAGTTCTAAGATTTAAGTTATTTAGCTTTGCAAAGCGTCTTAAAGGTTAAAGCTCTGTTTGAGCGTGACAGTTTCTTTGTGATATAATAGTAATCTTGTAATCTTGTTATGTTCAGGGAACGGTCCTCTTTGCAGGCTCAACTTAATAAGGAGCACTACTTTGTGCAAAGTTACAGTTCTCTTATACCAACCAAAAATGTCATATGCCTAGGTGTTTCAGAACTGTGAGGGTAACACTCAACTATTCACATCCAAAGGAAAAGTATTGTAGCAAATGCTGGTCTTTAAGGGATCTCACTCCGGTGGCCCCAAAATCCTCAAGTCACTGTCAAGTGTGACTCCGTAGAAGATAGCGATCAAAGTAGTTACCCACTATGTGGGTGTCAGGAGTTCTGTTGACACAGATTGCTTCATTTAACCCTTTAACCATCTGAGTGGATCCTATGATATGGTCTTTCTTTTTCTGCAGTAGAATCAATCAGCAGATCCAGGATGGCCCAATTTGAGCAAATAGTGGCTTCTTATGTGCCAAAGTTACACAATGATTGGAGGTCCGTCCGTAGTGATTGCAGCAACAAAATACCAGGAAGTAATCTACGCATTTCAGCCATTATGGCCTTTATCAAGAAGCTCTCTACACTTCAACCAACACAGCGAGCAGTAATGGAAAGTCCAATAACTTTACTCAAGGTGATGGCAGCAATAAAGGACCTACCAACTGGTAAGAGCCCAGGGCCGGATGGCTTTACAAATGTATATTATAAGTCCTATAGGAACATATTAGCTCCACCTTTGTTGAAGCTTTTTCACACATTGGACGAGAATCACACACTGCCTAGAGATATGCTGACAGCACACATTGTGGTCATACCTAAGCCAAATAAAACTCCAACAGACCCCAGCAGTTACAGACCCATATCCGTTCTAAATACGGACTTCAAGATCCTGGGCAAGATCATCGCAAAAATAATTAATGTTGTACTACAGTCCCTGATATATACTGATCAAGTTGGCTTTGTCCCTGGGAGAGAGGCGAGGGACAATACCATTAAAGCATTGACACTGATTTCATATGCCAAACACAATAAAATACCAGCTGCCCTCATAGCGACTAAAAAACAGAGAAGGCGTTTGATCTTATTAATTGGATATTTTTAAAGGAAACCATAATAGCCATGGGTTTGGCCATAACATGATTACACGTATATTCAGCCTATATACCCACCCCTCAGCAAAGGTCAAAGCAAATGGTATGCTGTCCAGCCCCTTTACTATTCAGAACGGCACGCATCAGGGATGTCCTTTGTCCCCTATACTCTTTATCCTTTCAATGGAAGTCCTTGCGGCACACGTCAGGCAAAACCAGGAAGGGGAATTAGGATAGGTCAGCGTGATTTTAAAATCATACTATATGCTGACAATGTGCTTTTCACTGTCACAGATCCGATACATACTATTCCTAATGTGTTAACTGAAAAAGATACTTTTGGCCGTTTTTCAAATTTCCTGGTAAACACACAAAAATCGGAAATTCTCAATGTCTCTATAACTCAAACTGACTTCCGTAATATATCAACTACCTGCCCACTGAATATCCAAACTATATCAATTAAATATCTGGGTGTTTACATATCCCCCACCTATTTGCACCTTTTTGACTCAATCTATTGAACTCAATCTTCATTTTATGTTTATGAGATATTATTAAATAAAGCTTTATTAATTAAAGCCACTGTTCCGTATTTGTTGCCTTAGCTGGTAATAGCTGACATTTGTTTATAAACGAAACTACATCAAATTCAAGTTGGGATATTATAGGAAGTTATTATGAATGAAATTTTAAAACATTCACATTGACATAATTTTTGAAGATACGTTTGTTTGTTATTTTCAGTTTAAGTTGACATCATCCATACGGCTAGATTTAGAGTTTTGTCGGTAACGACCCGCGTAGCTAACGCTGGCTTTTTTCTGGCCGCACCTTTAAAATAACTCTGGTATTGAGAGTCCACAGAATGGCTGCGTTAGGCTCCAAAAAAGGAGCGTAGAGCAAATTTAACGCAACTTCAACTCTCGATACCAGAGTTGCTTACGGACACGGCCAGCCTCAAAAACGTGCTCGTGCACGATTCCCCCATAGGAAACAATGGGGCTGTTTGAGCTGAAAAAAAACCTAACACCTGCAAAAAAGCCGCGTTCAGCTCCTAACGCAGCCCCATTGTTTCCTATGGGGAAACACTTCCTACGTCTGCACCTAACACTCTAACATGATTTGATCAGCCAATCGGATTGAACTTGATTCTGATTGGCTGATTCCATCAGCCAATCAGAATATTCCTACCTTAATTCCGATTGGCTGATAGAATCCTATCAGCCAATCGGAATTCGAGGGACGCCATCTTGGATGACGTCATTTAAAGGAACCGTCATTCGTCGTTCAGTCGTCAGCCAGGATGGATGTTCCGCGTCGGAGGTCTTCAGGATGCTGCCGCTCCGCTCCGCTCCGGATGGATGACTATAGAAGATTCCGCTTGGATGAAGACTTCAATCGGATGGAAGACCTCTTCTGCCCCGCTTGGATGAAGACTTCTACCGGATGGAGGACCTCTTCTTGCTCCGCTTGGATGAAGAATTTGGCTCGGCTGGGTGAAGACGACTCAAGGTAGGGAGATCTTCAGGGGCTTAGTGTTAGGTTTATTTAAGGGGGGTTTGGGTTAGATTAGGGGTATGTGGGTGGTGGGTTGTAATGTTGGGAGGGGTATTGTATGTTTTTTTTTACAGGCAAAAGAGCTGAACTTCTTGGGGCATGCCCTGCAAAGGGCCCTGTTCAGGGCTGGTAAGGTAAAAGAGCTTTGAACTTTAGTAATTTAGAATAGGGTAGGGCATTTTTTTTATTTTGGGGGGCTTTGTTATTTTATTAGGGGGCTTAGAGTAGGTGTAATTAGTTTAAAATTGTTGTAATATATTTCTAATGTTTGTAAATATTTTTTTATTTTTTGTAACTTAGTTCTTTTTTATTTTTTGTACTTTAGTTAGTTTATTTCATTGTATTTATTTGTAGGAATGATAATTATAGGTAGTTTATTTAATTTATTTATTGATAGTGTAGTGTTAGGTTTAATTGTAACTTAGGTTAGGATTTATTTTACAGGTAAATTTGTAATTATTTTAACTATTTTAGCTATTAAATAGTTCTTAACTATTTAATAGCTATTGTACCTGGTTAAAATAAATACAAAGTTACCTGTAAAATAAATATTAATCCTAAAATAGCTATAATATAAATATAATTTATATTGTAGCTATATTAGGATTTATTTTACAGGTAAGTATTTAGCTTTAAATAGGAATAATTTATTTAAGAAGAGTTAATTAATTTCGTTAGATTAAAATTTTATTTAATTTAGGGGGGTGTTAGTGTTAGGGTTAGACTTAGCTTTAGGGGTTAATACATTTATTAGAATAGCGGTGAGCTCCAGTCGGCAGATTAGGGGTTAATAATTTAAGTTAGGTGTCGGCGATGATAGGGAGGGCAGATTAGGGGTTAATACTATTTTTTATAGGGTTAGTGAGGCGGATTAGGGGTTAATAACTTTATTATAGTAGCGGTGCGGTCCGCTCGGCAGATTAGGGGTTAATAAGTGTAGGCAGGTGGAGGTGACGTTGAGGGGGGAAGATTAGGGGTTAATAAATATAATATAGGGGTCGGCGGTGTTAGGGGCAGCAGATTAGGGGTACATAGCTATAATGTAGGTGGCGGCTCTTTGCGGTCGGCAGATTAGGGGTTAATTATTGTAGGTAGCTGGCGGCGACGTTGTGGGGGGCAGGTTAGGGGTTAATAAATATAATATAGGGGTCGGCGGTGTTAGGGGCAGCAGATTAGGGGTACATAAGTATAACGTAGGTGGCGGTCGGCAGATTAGGGGTTAAAAAAATTTAATCGAGTGTCGGCGATGTGGGGGGACCTCGGTTTAGGGGTACATAGGTAGTTTATGGGTGTTAGTGTACTTTAGAGTACAGTAGTTAAGAGCTTTATGAACCGGCGTTAGCCCAGAAAGCTCTTAACTACTGACTTTTTTCTGCGGCTGGAGTTTTGTCGTTAGATTTCTAACGCTCACTTCAGATACGACTCTAAATACCGGAGTTAGAAAGATCCCATTGAAAAGATAGGATACGCAATTGACGTAAGGGGATCTGCGGTATGGAAAAGTCGCGGCTGAAAAGTGAGCGTTAGACCCTTTTTTGAATTACTCCAAATACCGGCGGTAGCCTAAAACCAGCGTTAGGAGCCTCTAACGCTGGTTTTCACGGCTACCGCCAAACTCCAGATCTAGGCCATAGTTTTTTAATACTTAAAGCTAATCAAGCGCCACTTTTTAAAAGTTTATTATTTATTTCATTTTATATAACCAGGAGGAGGTTATAATAAAAAGAGGCCTAAGTATTTTAAGTCCAGCACTAGAAACCTATTTTTAAAATCACACCTTTTTGACGAGAACTATATTAAATTCCTATGTTCGACCCAGCAGGATCTTCGCTCCTGGGCGATTTAGCCAATCTCTTGGTGGGGCCGCACACAATGTATAAAAATAACCATCTTACCCAGGGTCTTGTATCTGTTACAAACCCTCCCTATCCCCCTTCCAAACTGGTATATTGCACATTTACAAAAAAACTTATTAATGCATTAATTTGGAGTAAAAGCAAGCCCAGAATAAAAAGGGACAATATGTATAGAGCAACAGTGCATGGAGGATTAGGACTACCTTGTCTGGTGACATATAACAATGCGGTGACCCTGCAGAGAATTTTAGATTGGCACAGAGTAGGAGACACAAAAGCATGGGTGTCACTAGATTCCCATATACTTAGAGTCCCATCAGTGGGCACGCTATTCTGGGTGCCGAGGTCCCTTAGGCCACCCCAATGCGCAGGGCTTGAAATACACAAACATGTCTTCGACTCATGGGACAACATCAAGCTTCAGCAAAAACATATTTCGGGAGCCCGTTCCCCCTCTTCATAGGAGGGCTGGATAGAGGACAACAGAGGTTGACAGAGTGGGGTTATTCCACACCATTGAGAGAATTCACCCTAAATGGGAAACTAAAAGAAAGAGAGAACTTAACAACAGTGGTGGGTGGCAGGTACTCTAGCTGGTTAAAACACTCACACATGGCACATTTCATCCACACATCCCCGCACCAAACCGACTATCTTAGAGAGCTGACTCCTTTCGAAAAATTATGTTCTGGTAAAGATACCATGAAACACGCTTTATCAATAACACAATAGCTTCTCCAAATAGACCATACCCTTACATTCCCCTCTTGCACTTCAAAATGGCATGAGGTACTAGAGATGGTATTGAGTGGGGAGGAATGTGCAAAGATTTTCCATAATACTAAGAGGTCTTCGACATCCCCTCAACTTCTCAAATTAAATTTTAAAGTACTGATGCGGTGGTATCTGATCCCATCCCAATTACACTCAGTGTATCCCGAAGCTAATAACAAATGTTGGAGAGGTTGTACAAATAAAGTGAATTACTTACACATGTGGTAGGAATGTGGTAAAAACACAATTTATGCTTACCTGATAAATTTATTTCTCTTGTGGTGTATCCAGTCCACGGATCATCCATTATTTGTGGGATATTCTCATTCCCAACAGGAAGTTGCAAGAGGACACCCACAGCAGAGCTGTAATATAGCTCCTCCCCTAACTGTCATAGCCAGTCATTCGACCGAAAACAAGCTGAGAAAGGAGGAACCATAGGGTGCAGTGGTTACTGTAGTTTAAATTTAAAAATTACCTGCCTTAAAATGACAGGGCGGGCCGTGGACTGGATACACCACAAGAGAAATAAATTTATCAGGTAAGCATAAATTGTGTTTTCTCTTGTAAGGTGTATCCAGTCCACGGATCATCCATTACTTGTGGGATACCAATACCAAAGCTGAAGTACACGGATGAAGGGAGGGACAAGGCAGGAACTTAAATGGAAGGAACCACTGCCCGTAAAACCTTTCTCCCAAATATAGCCTCCGAAGAAGCAAAAGTATCAAATTTGTAAAATTTTGAAAAAATATGAAGCGAAGACCAAGTCGTCGCCTTGCAAATCTGATCAAAAGAAGCCTCATTTTTAAAGGCCCAAGTGAAAGCCACAACTCTAGTGGAATGAGCTGTAATCCTTTCAGGAGGTTGCTGTCCAGCAGTCTCATAGGCTAAGCGGATTAAGCTTCTTAGTCAAAAAGAAAAAGAGGTTGCCAAAGCCTTTTGACCTCTCCTCTGTCCAGAGTAGACAACAAACAAAGCAGATGTTTGACGAAAATCTTTAGTAGCTTGTAAGTAAAACTTTAAAGCACGGACCACGTCCAAATTGTGTAACACATGGATGAAACAACAATCTCTTGATTGATATTCTTGTTAGATACCACCTTAGGTAAGAACCCAGGTTTGGTACGCAGGACTACCTTATCCGTATGAAAAATCAGATAAGGAGAATCACATTGTAAGGCAGATAGCTCAAAGACTCTACGAGCCGAGGAAATAGCTACCAAAAAAAGAACTTTCCAAGATAAAAGCTTGATATCTATGGGATGAAGAGGTTCAAACGGAACTCCTTGAAGAACCTTAAGAACCAAGTTTAAGCTCCATGGTGGAGCAACAGGTTTAAACACAGGCTTGATTCTAACTAAAGCCTGACAAAATTCCTGAACGTCTGGAACATCTGACAGACGCTTAACTAGCTGACAATCCTTTTTCCAAACCTTCTTGGAGAAAAGATAATATCCTAGCAATCCTGACCTTACTCCATGAGTAACCCTTGGATTCACACCAATAAAGATATCTACGCCATACCTTATGGTAAATTTTCCTGGTGACAGGCTTTCGTGCCTGTCTTAAGGTATCAATAACTGACTCGGAGAAGCCACGCTTTGATAAAATCAAGCGTTCAATCTCCAGGCAGTCAGCCTCAGAGAAATTAGATTTGGATGGTTGAAAGGACCCTGAAGTAGAAGGTCCTGTTTCAGAGGCAGAGACCATGGTGGAAAGGATGACATGTCCACTAGATCTGCATACCAGGTCCTGCGTGGCCACGCAGGTGCTATCAGAATCACCGATACTCTCTCCTGCTTGATTTTGGCAATCAGTCGAGGGAGCAGAGGAAACGGTGGAAACACATAAGCCAGGTTGAAAGACCTGGGCGCTGCTAGAGCATCTATCAGTGTCGCCTTGGGATCCCTGGACCTGGATCCGTAACACGGAAGCTTGGCGTTCTGGCGAGACGCCATGAGATCCAGTTATGGTTTGCCCCAACGATGAATCAGTTGTGCAAATGCCTCCAGATGGAGTTCCCACTCTCCCGGATGAAAAGTCTGACGACTTAGAAAATCCGCCTCCCAGTGCTCTACACCTGGGATATGGATAGCTGATAGGTGGCAAGAGTGAATCTCTGCCCAGTGAATTATTTTTTAAACTTCTAACATCTCTAGGGAACTTCTCGTTCCCCCTTGATGGTTGATGTAAGATACAGTCGTGATGTTGTCCGACTGAAATCTGATGTACCTCAGAGTTGCTAACTGAGGCCAAGCCTGAAGAGCCTTGAATATCACTCTTAGTTCTAGAATATTTAATGGAAGGTGAGACTCCTCCTGAGTCCACGATCCCTGAGCCTTCAGGGAGTTCCAGACTACACCCCAACCTAGAAGGCTGGCATCTGTCATAACAATTGTCCAATCTGGCCTGCGAAAGGTCATACCTTTGGACAGATGGACCCGAGATAGCCACCAGAGAAGAGAATCCCTGCTCTCTTGGTCCAGATTCAGTTGAGGGGACAAATCTGTGTAATCCCCGCTCCCCTGACTGAGCATGCATAGTTGCAGTGGTCTGAGATGTAAGCGTGCAAACGGCACTATGTCCATTGCCGCTACCATTAAGCCGATTACTTCCATACACTGAACCACCGAAGGGCACGGAATGGAATGAAGAACCCGGCAGGAATTTAGAAGCTTTGATAACCTGGACTCTGTCAAGTGAATTTTAATTTCTACAGAATCTATCAGAGTCCCTAGAAAGGAAACTCTTGTGAGTGGGGATAGAGAACTCTTTTCCTCGTTCACTTTCCACCCATGCGACCACAGAAATGCCAGTACTACGTCCGTATGAGACTTGGCAATTTGGAAGTTTGACGCCTGTATCAGGATGTCGTCTAAATAAGGGGCTACTGCTATGCCCCGTGGCCTTAGGACCGCCATAAGTGACCCTAGAACCTTTGTAAAGATTCTTGGGGCTGTAGCTAATCCCAAGGGAAGAGCTACAACTGGTAATGCCTGTCTTAAAAGGCAAACCTGAGAAACCGTTGATGATCTTTGTGTATCGGAATGAGAAGATAAGCATCCTTTAGATCCACTGTAGTCATATATTGACCCTCCTGGATCAGTGGTAGGATGGTACGAATAGTTTCCATCTTGAACGACGGAACTTTGAGGAATTTGTTTAAGATCTTTAGATCCAAAATTGGTCTGAAGGTTCCCTCTTTTTTGGGAACCACAAACAGATTTGAGTAAAAACCCTGTCCCTGTTCCTCCTTTGGAACTGGATGGATCACTCCCATAACTAGGAGGACTCGTACACAGTGTAAGAATGCCTCTCTCTTTATCTGGTGTGCAGATAATTGTGAAAGGTGAAATCTCCCTTTTGGGGGGGAAGCTTTAAAGTCCAGAAGATATCCCTGGGATATAATTTCCAACGCCCAGGGATCCTGAACATCTCTTGCCCACGCCTGGGCAAAGAGTGAAAGTCTGCCCCCTACTAGATCCGTTCCCGGATAGGGGGCCGTTCCCTCATGCTGTCTTAGAGGCAGCAGCAGGCTTTTTTACCTGCTTACCTTTTTTCCATGTCAGGTTTGGTCTCCAGACCGTCTTGGATTGAGCAAAAGTTCCCTCTTGTTTATTATTAGAGGAAGTTGATGCCGCACCTGCCTTGAAGTTTTGAAAGGCACGAAAAATAGACTGTTTGGCCTTAGATTTGGACCTGTCCTGAGGAAGGGCATGACCTTTTCCTCCAGTAATATCAGCAATAATCTCCTTCAACCAAGCCCGAATAGGGTCTGCCCCTTGAAGGGAATGTTAAGTAGCTTAGATTTTGAAGTCACGTCAGCTGACCATGATCTAAGCCATAGCGCTCTGCGTGCCTGTATAGCAAAACCAGAATTCTTAGCCGTTAGTTTAGTCAAATGAACAATGTCATCAGAATAAAAGAATTGGCTAGCTTAAGTGCTCTAAGTTTGCCAAGTATGTCATCCAATGGAGTCGCTACCTGTAAAGCCTGTTCCAGAGACTCAAACCAGTACGCCACAGCAGCAGTGACAGGGGCAATGCATGCAAGGGGCTGTAGGATAAAACCTTGTTGAATAAATATTTTCTTAAGGTAACCTCTAATTTTTTATCCATTGGATCAAAAAAAAAAAAAAAAAAAAGCACATCTGTCCTCAACAGGGATAGTAGTACGCTATACTAGAGTAGAAACTGCTCCCTCTACCTTAGGAACTGTCTGCCATAAGTCCCATGTGGTGGCGTCTATTGGAAACATTTTTCTAAAAATGGGAGGGGAAGAGAACGGCACACCTAGTCTATCCCATTCCTTATTAATAATTTCTGTAAACCTTTTAGGTATTTGGAAAAACATCAGTACACACCGGCACTGCAAAGTATTTATCCAGTCTACACAATTTCTCTTGCACTGCAATGGTATCACAGTCATTCAGAGCAGCTAAAACCTCCCTAAGCAACACGCGGAGGTGTTTAAGCTTAAATTTAAATGTAGAAATATTAGAATCAGGTATCTTTCCTGAGTCATTAACATCACCCACTGACTGAAGCTCTCTTTCCTCATCTTCTGCATATTGTGAGGCAGTATCAGACATGGTTCTTAAAGCGTCAGTATGCTCTGCATTTTGTCTCACCCCAGAGCTATCTCGCTTACCTCTAAGTTCAGGTAATCTGGCTAATACCGCTGACAGTGTATTATCCATGACTGCCGCCATGTCTTGTAAAGTAAACACTATGGGCGCCCTAGATGTACTTGGCGCCATTTGAGCGTGAGTCCCTTAAGCGGGAGTCAAAGGGTCTGACACGTGGGAAAAGTTAGTCGGCATAACTTCCCCCTCGTCAGATTCCTCTGGTGATACATTTTTTAAAGACAGAAAATTATCTTTATTGCATAAAATGAAATCAGTACATTTGGTACACATTCTAAGAGGGGGTTCCACCATGGCTTTTAAACATAATAAACAAGGAGTTTCTTCTATGTCAGACATGTTTATACAGAATAGCAATGAGACTAGCAAGCTTGGAAAATCAAGTTAACAAGCAAATATAAAAAACGGTACTGTGCCTTTAAGAGAAACAAATTTTGTCAGAATTTGAAAAACAGTGAAAAAATGCAGTAAATCAAACGAAATTTTTACAGTGTGTATAATAGGCTAACAGAGCATTGCACCCACTTGCAAATGGATGATTAACCCCTTAGTTCAAAAAACGGATCAAAAAAACGAAATAGACGTTTTTTAACAGTCACAACCAACTGCCACAGCAAGCTGTGGCCCTACCTTCCCCAATAAACGACTTTGGAAAGCCTTTGGGCCCTTTAGAGATGTCCTATAGCTAAAACCTCCCTAAGCAACACGCGGAGGTGTTTAAGCTTAA